>NW_022987764.1:0-167571 GCF_902827165.1 Trematomus bernacchii
CTCTCCACCCCTTCTCTCTCTCTATCCCCCCTTCGTTCCTCTCTCTCTCCCCCCTTCGTCCTCTCTCTCTCCCCTTCGCTCTCTCTCTCTCCCCCCTTCGTTCCTCTCTCTCTCCCCCTCTTCGTTCCTCTCTCTCTCCCCCTTCGTTCCTCTCTCCCCCCATTCGTTCCTCTCTCTCCCCCCCTTCGTTCCTCTCCCCCCCCCTTCGCTCCTCTCTCTCCCCCCCTTCGTTCCTCTCTCTCTCTCTCCCCCATTCGTTCCTCCTCTCTCTCCCCCTTCGTTCCTCTCTCTCCCCCCTTCGCTCTCTCTCTCTCCCCTCCGGTACACAGCACCGTCAGACGTAGTGTGGAGTTGCATTAGGTGCATAGGTAACGCGAGACTGGCTGATACTTGCGCATTAGTTTCTGTCATGGATCAGTATCAACAGTCCTGCCAGTAACGTTTCTATATGATCAATACTACTTTAGTTATAGCCTGATATATGATAGCTAACTTTACAATGTTGTGATGTGACCGACGTTAGCTAACATGAACTGTAGCTAACGCCGGTCACTCACCAAGACAGCTGCCCTGTTCTCCACTGGTTCTCCTCACACCACAGCTCCATTTCTCTCCGATGGCCGTTATTCCTTCTAATCCTTGGCTGCTCCTGGGGCCTGTACTACGAAGCCGGATTTTCCTAACCTGGATATGTTGGAGTTAGCCGGTTGGCCCAATCCAAAACATACGCGCTCTCGCTAAGCTGTACTACGACGCTGGTTATCAAGTGGATCGCTCAAGCCAGCCGTGTCCTATCTAGTTAGGTGCGCGTTCACATGAAAGGGGTGGTATTTGGAGCATTCGACCAATCTCAAACATGGACAAGTGTACTGACAGCGCAGCGTCATACTTCCTGAATGAAAAGTGAACTTTAATATTAGACAATTATGAAGACGTTAAACTTTAAACATCCATGACTTAAACACTTTATCCAGGATAAAAGCCACAAAGCTGCACCTGCAAGGTGAATGCAGCTGGTAAAAGAAAAAGCGTTTGAATGCGTACATTAACAGGTTTATGATATCACTGCCCCGTCTAAGACACGAGTGGATCTGACTTTAATTAGGAGAATTTGACTCGAGTGTTTCGTCAACTTAATGTGTTGCTTAAAATAATACTTCTGCATACAGTATGTGACACTGTGAGTGTTGCACGGCCAGATACGGCTCAAGAAGCTGACTCAAATAAGGAAATATATGATACATTATGATGTGATATGATATGAATGATAATGGGACACATCGCCGTCTGCACTCACAGTGCAGCGGACTGTACTTAATGTTACTCTGATCCGGTTACTTATGTTGTGGCAGATATTTAAGTAAGCTTTCTTAACGCTAATGTTATAATAGTCAGATTGCTCTGAAATGGGAGGGGATATTCTATCATGTTCACGTTCACACAGTCAGTTGATTTTTGCCGGCCGTCTTTCCTGCAACGGCAGTTTTTTCTGTATTTCCTCTATCCTGTTATATGACTTGATAGCTTTAAAACTCCGCACCACGAAGCTCTGATTGGTCAGCAGGCGGTGCTTTCACTGAGTTGATCTCTTAGCCTGCAACCAAACCTCCTCCCGAGGAGGTTTAGCGCTCAGCATAAGTTACCATGGAGATCTAGCCCGCTAAAAAGAGAACCAGCGTCGTAGGACCGGAAAGCCTGAGTTTTCCCTGAAGTCAGCCGGCTAAGCGACAATCCGGCTTCGTAGTACAGGCCTCTGGTCTCTTGGAACGCCTAGCAGGCTCATAATTATAAGTTGTGGTCCGTCATATGCCATTCGAATATACATTTCAACCTCTTCTGTGTAAAAGTAGCATTGTGATCCATGTTTATTAATACAGTTAGACCGGCCGCTCTCCCTCATGTGACGTCACACGCGGCGGTGGTCTTCTTTTATGCGGAAGTAAAAATGTCTTACAGAAAACCACGCCAGATGTCACTGTAGTGTTATTTATGTATATTGTTTTGAAAATCTAGTGTATACTCATTTTCCTTACACATTTATTCACTGGGGTCTCTAACCTGCAAGTTGCTCTTTAAGGAAAAATCAAACTGCATCATTCACTCTGCACCTCCTAAAAACCTCAAATTCATCTTATATCTCCCATCATGTGTTTTTAAATAAATGACATTATAAACACATGAATTACAATAATTAATATTTTTATTTAAAACTATCAAACACTGACAAATATGTTCAGTTTTAGACTGTTCTCACATTTGTATGAAGCCTACATGATGCTCATACTGACTGAGGAGTTTAAACTGAAGATGCTTTGGATGTATGGCTCCACTATTTCTGAAAATAAATATTCTCTGTCTATTTTTTTATCACATTTCTTCTAAATTCATCCCGACATATTTGTCATATTTGTAAAGTGTGTGATCTTGAGTTGAATCAGTTTCAGTGGGTTGTATTAGTCTGGCTGCACATCATGAGTTAGTGTAGATGGAGCAGAGGTTCAGATGTGAAGTCTCCACTTTTTATTGAAGGTGAAGCACGTTGTCTTTCATATTAATGAGAGCTCTTTTCTCTTTCTGGATCTTACAGTTTTTAACCTGTCAGGATGTCCACTTTATAAACTCCTACATTCTCTACTTCTCCAGCTAAAAACAGATTATTGAACCTTGAATATTTTAAGCTGAAACTTTGTTTTTCTAAACTTACATCATGTTTTCTTTATTCAGTCTGAGAGGCTGCAGTTTGTCAGAGATCAGCTGTTCTGCTCTGATCTCAGCTCTGAAGTCCAACCCATCACATCTGAGAGATCTGGACCTGAGTCTCAACGCTCTGCAGGATTCAGGAGTGGAGCTGCTGAGAGATCTTCTGGAGAGTCCAGACTGCAGACTGGAGGCTCTCAGGTCAGTTCTCCATCTTTAACTTCTGTGCTGAGATGAATATGTGAGAGTTGTGTTGACTCTGAGCTGCAGACATCAGGCTGATATGATCCTGATCCTCACGGAGTATCTTGATGCTAAAGTCTGTTTTCTTCTTCTGTGGTTTCTTTCCCTGACAGTGGCAGAGCAATGTTCAGCTTTAAATGTAAACATTACAATAAGAATTATACTCTGCATAATTCACACTGAACCTCCATCAAGCTTCATTTTACTACATTATATAAAAGACAAAGGAGTACAATTAATAAGTATTTCCAATCAAACACAAAACATATATTCAGTATTTGCTTCTTCCAACATTTTTATGAAGCTAAAAGATGCTTATACTGACTGAATAGTTTAAACTAACCATGTGATCATGTGTTCTTTATTCAGACTGAGAGGCTGCAGGTTGTCAGAGATCAGCTGTTCTGCTCTGGCCTCAGCTCTGAAGTCCAACCCCTCCTACCTGAGAGATCTGGACCTGAGAGAGAACAAGCTGCAGGATTCAGGAGTGGAGCTGCTGAGAGATCTTCTGGAGAGTCCAGACTGCAGACTGGAGACTCTCAGGTCAGTAAGGGGTCGACTCTCTGCTGGTTCAGCAGTATTGTATTAAACACAGGGAGGTGGAGGTGTTCCTCTCACTGGGGAATCTCTCCAGGTCCACCTTCCAGGCGTAGCCTAGCTTAGCACAACAAATCATGGATGTTACCATTTGTCTGCAGTTTCTCCTTTTGTTCATCTTGTGTTTCTTTACTTTCATTATTATCAAGCAATATAATACAAGCTGACAATGCAACGCCACATTTCAGTCAGGAGCAACTCATTAACAGACAAATGGGATGTTACAGTTAAAAAGGAAGTCTGTTTGTTTTTCTATGTTCCTGGACTAATGCCTAGTGAATTCTCTAATGCAGCTGAGAGCTGTGCGCAGTCAGTCGTAGTGTTTGCAGAGAAGATATGATGTGATGTAAAGCATTGGATCAGTCAGGACTCTGAAGCTGACTAACTCAAAGAACAAACTATTATTTTAACTTGATCTCAAACTGTTGGATTGTGTTCATCCCTGCAGGATCAATGACGAGCCAATCAGAGCCAAGATACAGAAGAACTGTGAGTACTGAACCATACCCTCCATTCATCAAGATATTGTACAATACATCTGATCTTAAAAGGTATTTATAGTACAATAATTATTATAGTTTTATTATTATTGTTCTCTGTCACCTCTTCTCTCCATCAGGTGACTCCGATGTGGAACAGGAAGTGAAGACAGACAGAAAGGTGAGAGAGGAGCAGTTGAGAGTTGAAGCTAGAACTTAACTTGATTTCTAATAAAATAAATAACTTTGTTTGTTCCAGGCTCCTGAATCCTTCTCACCTGAACACACAACTGAGTCTTCATACAGGTAATCCTATAACATGACCAAATATTATTTTAAACACATTGAAAATATATATTGATTTAATTGTGTTTAATTTCAAGTCTTTCACCTTGAGGTACTGCATCCAATCTCTTTCCAGCAGACATCAATAAGATAATGCCTCTGTGTGTAGGATTGTTTTCTTGTACCAGTCTAGATCCTCGCTGGACTAGACATTTTGTTAATTTAATGAAAATGTGTTTACACACATTCTGATGCATGTGGACACATCTTCAGTGATGCTCCTGTAATCATCAGGTGTTTCAGATCTTTCAACAAACCCTCCTCCAGGTCAGACTCCAGCTGGATGAACACCTGTCAGTCAGAACACAGGCCAGTGAAGGCTTGTTGTAGTAACTTGTCTCTTGTGTGTCTACAGGTTCAGGTGTCCTGGTCCAGGTATGTTCCAGTGTGCTTCGACTGGCCTGGTGTTCGTCATGGCTCAGGAGGCGGAGCTTCTGTACAGGGCGGCCACTTGGGATGAGAGCCTCCTCCAATCAGCTGGCAAGCAGGCAGCAGGGCCGCTGTTCGACGTGAAGAGTTCTGATGAAGCTGCCGTCTGCCAGCTCCACCTGCCACACAGCGAGACAGAGGATGGTAAAGACATCTGCAGTGTTAACAAATACACTTATATAATGTTTAGCACCTTATACCATCCACTACTGTTCAAAAGTTAACTAGTTTAACAAAGACAATAAGACTGTTAACCACCAGAACTGTTGAAGCAAAATCTGTTAAACACCTGAACAGTTGAAACAACATCCCTAATATTCATCTGGCTGCTACTTAAACACATATTTAAAAATTATTTATCTATTTACCTTTATATCCTATTTCAATAACTTGCATATAGACTCTTATTGCACTATTTCACTATTTCACTTTTTTAAAACTATTTTTCTTTTTGTATTACTATTTACTATTTACTTGCACTATATTTTTCTGTGTATCTGTGTTTTGTGTTGCTCTGTTGGAGAAGCCTGTGACACAAGATTTTCATTGGCACAACTACACTGTAGCTATGTACGTATGACTAAATAGAGAACCTTGAACCTTGATAAGATAATTCAGACACCAAATCTGTTCTTTACATTCAAAATAGTTGAGTCCAAAAGAAGTAGAATGAAATGATTAAAACATCCATTTAGTGGATGTGTTTCATGACATCATTATTGAAGCATACGATGCAATGCAGCTCTAAATACTGAGTTGGATTTTCTTTGGGTCCTCTGCAGTCTCCTCACTGGATATTAAAGACATTTAAACTGTGACCTGTCAGTCCACAGCATGTTTAGCTGCTAACAGTGCTAACTCAACGCTAACTCTCACTCTCAGCTAGCAGTTTGATTAATTATGACTTTGTTATCCATCTCTTGCTCTTTCTGCTCTTTACATTGTCAGTCTGGCTGAAGCATGTACAAAACAAAACAACAGACAACAACATTTATAAGTTAGACTTTCTACGCCCTGAAAGCTTTAGAGAACTCTTCACACATCTAGAGAATCACTCAGACATGAGACCGGACACAGTCAAGCTGCTCTGGCTGCAGATTACAAACATTTCAGCAGTCTTGTAAATTAGACAATAATTTCGCACGCTCACATCCAGAAAGATCACAGGGGGACGGAACAATAATTAAACATTACTAATAAAAGGTGAAGGATATAAACTGGTACATCCCAGTGAGGCTCCGAAGTGAATGACATTAGATGAACATTAGCTCTGAGCTAAAGTGGTGTGACATTGAAGATGATGAAGCTGTGTTAGCAGCAATACAACAGATGACCAGCTCTTTGCTCCACAGCGCTGCTCCTGGACGGCCTGTTGTCTGTCGTCCACATCACTGATGAAGGCCTGAGCATCTTGGAGCCGCTGGAGGTCACACACACTCACGTGGTGGTGAAGGTGCTTCACCTCTCTCTCTTTGGCCTCATCCTCGATAAATTGAGAAGGCTTCTAAAGTTGCGAATAAAGGGCCAAATTCTGCTGCTCCTACGACCCCCGGGCCGAGAGGAACAAATACTGGATGTATTTCTGCTGCAGAACAACGTCCTTGAGGAGGAGGTAATGTGCTCACCATCAGCCTAAATGCTTGTTTTAAACCACAGCTGTTTCCACAGAGAAGTTGTGGCCCCAGGCTCCCTACTGAATAGAATAGAATTGGAGGGATGAAACGTTGGGTTACGTATTGTAACCCTTGTTATATTAGCACAGGCGGAGCCCTCTACTGGACCCTATGGGTACTACCCTCTATGCAAGCATTCACCTACTGAGATTTCTATAGACGTAGCCGGCCTTGGGGCGGGCCTACCTGAATGCGCACGCATCACACCGTATAAAAGGAGGCCTCGCCTCCTGACTATCATCCTACACCTCTCTTCAGCGAGCGATATAGGACAGACAGTGCCTGAGTAGAGGGCTCCGCCTGTGCTAATATAACAAGGGTTACAATACGTAACCCAACGTTATATCTCTCACAGGCTCCGCCCTCTACTGGACTCTATGGGTACAGTGGGTGGAGCCCTGATGTATACGCGCACTGTCGTCCAACAACATCATTCCACCCTACTGCCCCTGACCGGCTTTTCTGGTCAGCAGCTGCTGCCCCACATTCTCCTTTAACCCGGTTGTGACCGAGGAGAAATCTGGGCTGCGGCTGACAGAGCACACCCTGCTGCGCCTACCTCGCAGAAAGTGTGCTCAAAAAACAGTGCCGGGGGATCCCCCCCCAGCCCATAGACGGATGGGGAGAGCCCATGCAGATTTAATAATGAATTATTAATTATTTACGTGGAGTGCCACACTCTACTGGTTATCAAACTCGATACCTTAATACTTTAAAATACGTAAAAATAAACGTTAAGAAGTTGTGTCCCCAAGCTCCCTACTGAGAGAGATGATATGAGAACACGATTAGTCTCATCATCTGAGAATCTGAGTTTACTCTGTGAACATAGGCTGATTTACTTCACACACAAAACACATAAAACGGTTCTTTATAAATGAAATAATCATGAACTGCTCAGAATATATAAACTACAGAATAACATAAGTATTAAATCAATAATGTGATGATGAATGTATGAATGGCAGGTTACATCATTAACATCGACAGTAAATCAGATGGTTAGCAAATACTGAAAGGCTCAGTTGAAACACTCAACAACTGAAAGATTGAAGGGAAGTATTTTGGGAGTCCAACCCTAATCGAAGCCTTAAAGGTCCCCTATTATACTGTTCTTCATCAATACTTATAGGTCTCAGATATAGACAAAACATGTCTCTGAAGTGTATCGTGCGCACAAGATACTTCATGAGCCTTTTAGGGGCTCCGTAAACAACCCTAATAAATATATAAAAAAATGTGTTGGAGAATTGGAATCTCATCCAAAAATATCTAACCTATACACTTTCATTAATCTACTCACATATGTCCTCATGATGTTATTCTTAATTGATTGTAATTCTTATATCTCTGTAGAGCAGGTCTGTCAACATGTTGTTTTAAATTGATCAAAATGTCCTGTTTCTGAAGGTTGTTAAAAAACACAGACGTGCTGTGAACATCCCAATCTCCTCCGACTGTGAGCTGGACATTGATCACAGTTACAGTGTGCACTGTGAACCTGAGGGCTTCTTCATTCAGCCTCAGGTGAGTCACTGATACTCCTCTAAAGAAACACAGTGATCATTAACACACATTTATCTGCATGTGGATTCACAATCAGGAAAGATCCAGATAAACATTTAACTTCTGCTTCTGGTTTCCAGAGTAAAAGATTTGATTCCAGGTTTGGACCAAACTACCACCCGACATTTCAAGTTTCCCTGACGACGAGCACAGAGAGAGTGGTTTTGAAGGTCAAGGACCAAGGTGGAAACGTAGTCTGGGATTATCGCGTGTCACTGGAAGGTAAAGACTCCACCTGAGCTCAGACCCAGTGATAGACTGGATAACTCTAAAGCTCCATCTCATAGCATTCTCTATTAAGGCTCCATGGCAGCGCATCATTACTACATTAAACACACAACCTGTTATATTCTAAAACCATAATAAAAACTAGTATTGTGCGGTGGTGAAACAGCGTGGCATTATGGGAGTTGTAGTCTTCAGCTTCTAATGCTTAAGTGGATACGCCGCCATTACAGGAGACCGTGATGAACGTACTGTTACCTCGATTAAAATTACACATCTCTCTGAACCATTTGCGATAATGTTTGTACACAACTCAACAAAATATAAATAATACAGGTGTAGGAGTTTTTATACATTTTAATGAGGAAATGTTACATATTATAACTTTAAGTGAACAGAAATCCCCCTCTGGGAATGTCGAATTACTTACATTTTTAAGAGATCTGTTTAATACGGAGCCCCTAAAGCAGGGGTGTCAAACTCAAGGCCCGGGGGCCAAATCCGGCCCGCGACTTCATTTTATGTGGCCCCGCAAGAGCTTGCAAAGAATATAATACGTTTATTATACGGTTACATGCCACTTTACAGAAGCAGGTTGCCCATAAAATACATGTCCCACACAATGCAGGATTTGCTATTTACTATTCATTCATGAAGTATGACGCTGCGCTGTCAGCACGCTTCTCCATGTTTGTGATTGGTCAAATGTTGCTAACCCTGTCTCTTTCACGTGAACGCGCTCTCAGCCGGACAGAGAAACCCTGGTTGATTTACTGAGTTGATAACCAGCTTCGTAGGACCGCTTAGCGAGATCGCGTTTGTTAGCGTTAGTTAAGCCGGGTAACTCAAACATATCCAGGGTCTGTTGAACTGGCTTCGTCGTACAGGGCACTGGAGGCAGTAACGTGTAACTCAGCAGAATCTGAGAAGAGCAGCCCCAGCTGCAAAGAGCTGTGCCTTTTACTGTTTACTTCACTGTGTTTCCCTTCATTAGAACAGCTGAATAGAGATCGAGGCTGCTACGTTTAAACTAATAAAATGGCGTAACGAGAAAGTATATCGTGCGCACAAATTAATAAAGCGTGGCCTCGTTTTATTTAAATTGAGGCCACGAATTACATCTTGTGCGCACAAGTTAATAAAGCGTGGCCTCGTTTTATTTATTTTTCTCTCTATGAACCCTCCAGGGCTCCGTAGTTTAATGTGATTGTTGGTTAACAAAAGTATTTCCCTGTTTATCTTCCAGTTCCAAGGCAGGATTTGTTCCGGAGAAATGTCCCAGAGAGCAGAGTCCGAGCAGAGAGCAGAGTCCGAGCAGAGAGCAGAGTCCCAGCAGAGAGCAGAGTCCCAGCAGAGAGCAGAGTCCCAGCAGAGAGCAGAGTCCCAGCAGACCAGAGGCTGCTCACAGTTCGGACAGAGTTCATTCGAAGAGTGACTCCAACTGTCCTGAACGACCTTCTGGATAAACTCTTTGACTCTGAAGTGATCAGTGAATCTGAAATGACGTCGGCCAGAGCAAAACCCCAAAATGACGGAGCACGAGAGATGGTGGACGCGGTGCGAAGAAAAGGAGCTGCAGCCAGCAGGGTTCTGATCAATGCTCTCCGTGAGCTGGACCCGTATCTTTGCGAAGAGCTCAACTTGAGCTGAGGAAAAACCTTGTGGAGTGTGTGTGACAGTTGAAGTCCTAGTCCTCTGTTTTGTTTCCTGCACATTTTTCCACTTGTCCTTGAAGGTAACACAGATTCTGAGCGAAGGCCACTTTCCTTCTCTCTTTTCTCCTGGACTCCCTCCTGAGAGCATCTACCCGTATCGGCCTTCCTTTGGTGTTATCTTGAGTTTTTTTCAAGTACATGTTTACTTTATTACATACAATACTTTAATTTACCAGCATCCATTTCGTCCTTTCACATTTTTGTCAGGCATAGAAGCCGGGTTATGACAAAAATAAGGGCTTGTTCTTATTTTACCAATTGGTACTGACTGCTGGGTAAGATTTGGGATTTTGGGGCATTTGGTACCTAGGCATGCGATTTGGAGTTTTATTTGTTTTGTATTATCAAACTGTAAAAACCTGTACCTGTTTGTGCTGGTGAATGTAAATATAATATACTTAGGTAGTGAATTAAACCCAGTGGTGTTCAGTAACTAAGTACATTTACTCAAATACTGTACTTAAGTACAATTCTGAAGTACTTATACTTTACTTGAGTATCTCAATATTTTTGCTACTTTGTACTTCTACCCAGTGGCGGCTGGCCCATAGGGGGCGATAGGGCACCGCCCTCCCTAAACCCAAGCCCCCAGGAAGTGCTCCGGACTCTGTGCCCAAAATGTGTTGTGTCCAAACGGCGGTACTGCACCTTCCGTATCAGTCCGTGACGTCACCCGGCCCGAAAATACCTTTTTCCCATTGACTAACATTGGGAAAAAGACGTCTGTAAATCGGTGGATATTTTTTTTTTAACTCAATAAACTACCCAGTATGAACTATTTTATATCCCTTATTAGAATCATTCGGTCCTTAAAGTTGTAAAAATGCACTAAAAGCTGAATCTAGATTTATATTCTCTCCATTCATTCTAGTGAGCCGAGAGTGGACGCTCGGGGGGCGGGGGCTTAAGGGGCGCATGCTCTGTGAGCGCACATACGGGTTCTTCTGCTCTGACAGCCAGGCATGATGGGTAATCTGTGACGTTTCGCTCTCTCAAAAGTTGGGCCATTTTGCCTTCATGCGCCAATGAGCAGCTCTCATAGGAAAGAACGAGACCCCGCCTCCGACGCTGTTTCCAGTTCTTATTATACATCCATGCCTAAACCACACACACAAGGAAATGCTTTTCTATTTTTAAAGTTTTTTTAATTGCTTTTCCTATACTGTGGCTGCTTCTCAATGTCAAGGAAGGATCCTTCAGAGCCTCCAAATAAATAATTAAAATGAACCTTGTTTGGACATTGCCTCTTTTCTTGATATTTGTGGTTTATGCTACAATGTGCACCAAGATGTGTAAAAGAGGTTTGCAGACATCAAGTATGATATATGAATACACATTGTATTATTGATTGGTGATGGTGATGTTATGATTTTCTTATGGCTGCTTATCCTCCAGGACTTTTTCAAGGCTGCAAACAGAAGGAGAACGTGTTATGTTAGTTTAGTGGTTCTCTCCTGGAGAGATGATCCTTTTACAAAATACAGTTACTCAAGTCCATCTTCGATCTTCACAAATCAGTTATGATGAGTCTTCAAACAAATCACGCTCAATTTAAGGCGGGGCCTCTCATATGACGCACACCTGCACACTTGCTAGCCTGTTCCATTCTTCGTTCTCCGGAAGGATTCTTGTCTAGCCTCTGAAGGACCTGACTCGGAAGGACATGTCCTACCAAGGAAGCGTCCTTGACTTTGAGAAACAGCCCCTGTATGAGTATGACTGAAGCAAAGCCCTATAAAGAAACCACCACGAGACGATCAAACATTTTGGACTTCCGCTGTTGCAACTCTTTCAGTTCTAGGGCTTTGGTACAACTTACTGCTTATGAGAAAGAAACAGATATCCAGGCTCCTGTCGCCATCTGGTGGTGAAGAGAAGAGCAAAGAGGGGCAAACACCTGTCTGCAAGGTTTCTATTTCATATTCAGAAGCAAATCATTGTGTTGTTTTATTGCAGTGTATAAAAGGTTAAACAATAACAAAGCACTTATATGTAAATACTGATTAGAACAACGACTGGACTTTATACTTGGTTTGTGTATATGTGAATCTACAACAATAATTCAAATGTGTACTTTAGTCGTGTTAACAAATACAACACAACTCAAATATGCACTCACTGCAGTTCTTATAGAATACATATGGATTTAAAGTCTTGTTTCTTATGTATATTGTTTCCAAAGAACAGGGGTATATCCTAACTATGCAATATGTCACGAGTAATTATGGATAAGGAAATACTTTTTTAATTACAGTGTATATTTAGTCAAATATATTTAGCCACCAATGCGTTTTTTGCTCATTGCAGAGAGCAGAATTAAAATCCTTCAGCGTAGAAATGTACCCAAGTACAGAAATAAAAACAAAGCAAGTCCTGGTGACCTGAAGCTCATCAAACCAAAAGGTACAAACTGGTTCATCAACACTTTGACCAAGATAGAGAAACTATGTTTTAATCTTGTATTCATGAGTTTATTTGATCAACTTGGAAAACATGATGCATTTATATACAAAACTAAAAGAACAACACACGTTCTTAAATGATTGGTTTCTTTATTATTAGGTCCACCATTTTGTACACAACAGGAAAGCATGGATTTGATCAACAATATATAGACATATTTAAAGTGGGGAATCAGAAGAGCTCATCGTCATCTCGTTATACATCCAAGGACCTGAGGAGAGAGGAGAAGGAGACATGTTCAGATGAGAGGAAGTCAATATCCTTCATGAGCTGCTGCACATTTTAACACGCATTAACTTCCTAAATTCAGAATCAAGTTTATCACCAGAGGCCTGTACTACGAAGCTGGATTTTCGCTTAGCCGGCTAAATTCAGGGAAATCTCGGGCTTTCCGGTCCTACGACGCTGGTTCTCTTTTTAGCAGGCTAGATTTCCATGGTAACTTATGCTGAGCGGCAAACCTGCTCCGGAGCAGGGGGGTATACTACGAATCTAGTTCAACATATCCTGGATATGTTTTGAGTTATCCGGCTGACTAAATCCAAAAAAAAAAAACGCTCTCGCTAAACTGTCCTACGACGCTGGCTATCACCTCGACCGCAAGCCGTGTCCTATCTAGTTAGGTGCGCGTTCACATAAAAGGGGTGGTATTTGGAGCATTCGACCAATCACAAACATGGACAAGCCGTGTACTGACAGCGCAGCGCGTCATATATTTCCTGAATGAAAAGTCAACTAATATTAGACAAATATGAAGACGTTAAACTTTAAACATCCATGACTTAAACACTTTATCCAGGATAAAAGCCACATAGTTGCAGCTGCAAGGTGAATACTGCTGGTAAAAGAAAAAGTGTTTGAATACGTTCATTAACAGTTTTATGATATCACTGCTGCCCCGTCCAAGACACGAGTGGATCTGACTTTAATTACATTTGACTCGAGTGTCAACTTAATGTGTTGCTTAAAATAATACTTCTGCATACAGTATGTGACACTGTGAGTGTTGCACGCCAGATACGGCTCAAGAAGCTGACTCAGATAAGGAAATATATGATACATTATGATGTGATATCATGTGATATGAATGATAATGGGGTACGTCTGCACTTACAGTGCCGCGGACTGTAGGTTACTTATGTTGTGGCAGATATTTAAGTAAGCTTTCTTAACGCTAATGTTATAATAGTCAGATTGCTCTGAAGATGGGAGGGGATATTCTATTCATTTTCATGTTCACACAGTCAGTTGATTTTGGCCGGCTGTCTTTCCTGCAACGGCAGTTTAAACTGTATTTCCTTTCTCCTCCTGTCATATGAATTGATCGCTTTAAACTCCGCACACTGAGCTCTGATTGGTCAGCAGGCAGTGCTTTTATCCTGGAACCTATCCTGCTCCGGAGGATAGTCGTTCAGAATAAGTTATCTAGCCCGCTAAAAAGTGAACCAGCTTCGTAGGACCGGAAACCCCTGAAGTTAGCTTGCTAAACGAAAATCTTGATTCGTAGTATAGCCCCCAGGTTAGGTGGCAGGCTAAGAGATCAACTCAGTAAAAGCACCGCCTGCTGACCAATCAGAGCTCCGTGTGCGGAGTTTAAAGCGATCAATTCATATTAGAGGATAGAGGAAATACAGAAAAACTGCCGTTGCAGGAAAGACGGCTGGCAAAAATCAACTGACTGTGTGAACGTGAAAATTTATAGAATATCCCCTCCCATCTTCAGAGCAATCTGACTATTATAACATTAGCGTTAAGAAAGCTTACTTAAATATCTGCCACAACATAAGTAACCGGATCAGAGTAACATTAAGTACAGTCCTCGGCACTGTGAGTGCAGACGTAGATGTGTCCCATTATCATTCATATCACATCACATCATAATGTATCATATACTTCCTTATCTGAGTCAGCTTCTTGAGCCGTATCTAGCCGTGCAACACTCACAGTGTCACATACTGTATGCAGAAGTATTATTTTAAGCAACACATTAAGTTGACGAAACACTCGAGTCAAATGTAATTAAAGTCAGATCGTGTCTTGGACGGGGCAGTGATTTCATAAACCTGTTAATGTACGCATTCAAACACTTTTTCTTTTACCAGCTGTATTCACCTTGCAGGTGCAGCTATGTGGCTTTTATCCTGGGTAAAGTGTTTAAGTCATGGATGTTTAAAGTTTAACTTCTTCATATTTGACTAATATTAAAGTTCACTTTTCATTCAGGAAGTATGACGCTGCGCTGTCAGTACGCTTCTCCATGTTTGTGATTGGTCGAATGCTCCAGATACCACCCCTTTCATGTGAACGCGCACCTAACTAGATAGGACACGGCTGGCTTGAGCGATCCACTTGATAACCAGCGTCGTAGTACAGCTTAGCGCCAGCGCGTATGTTTTGGCTTAGGCCAACCGGCTAACTCAAACATATCCAGGTTAAATTGAACCAGCTTCGTAGTACAGGCCTCTGGTACACACAGAGGGATTAGCTCTGGTGTATTGTGGTGCAAACATAAACAACTTCAGACCATAAGTTGCAAAAAGAGGTCAAAAATATACATTTAAATACAAAAGAACCTAAAAAACATAAAAACTAAAAGACTTGGAACACTGAATATATGTCAGACTACTGTGTGGTATATTTTAAGATAAGATCAGATAAGAAGAACTTTATTGATCCCAATGTGGGAAATGTTTGCGTTGCAGCAGCATGAAAAGACAAGGCATTGAACATTAGAGAACTTAAAAGACTAGATATATACTTTAATTTAGCCAGGACTGGATTATTAAATATGATATTGAATATAAATGTGAAATGTACAGTGTGAGTTTGAGTCCAGTTATCAAGAGAAGGCTGTGCAGACGTTCAAACTCTAAGGTTTTATTGTCATATGCACAAAGCTACAGTGTAGACATGGCAATGAAATTCTTCTGACCTGAGCTCCTCCAACAATGCAACATATATAATGAAGTAGTGGCTATTTCCTTAACGATGAATCAAGTATTCAGATAATTGTCTGTATTTTGACTTGACTTCTCCCAACACACATTGCGTTCAGATATCTGTCCTGTGGTGCTGTGTACCTATTATTACCGTATACCGGTCCTTCTCTTCTGTTGTGAGACTGTAGAAAGAAAAGCTCCTTTACCTGTCTTTGAAGACACGCTTTATTTTTCTCAGGAGTGCAAAACCCTTTTCTTTTGGATAATTCGTTTTCTCCTGTTTTTACGTTAGAGTAGGTAAGAAGCCTGTACGTTTATTTTTCTCATTCGTTAGGTAAGATTTTTGTGTTAAAAGGTTTGTTTGTTTTGTGGTTTTGTTACTCCTCTTTGTAATCATGTTGGTAATTACATTTACCAAACGACATTCTCTGTCTCGGCCTCCATGATCTTGGGAGTGGGAAAAGTGGGGACAGTGCAACTTTATGCTGCGCCTAGGTTCCCCTACACCTGGGCGTAACATAATTAAACTGGGATCGATTTCTACTATCGATCCCAGTTTCTCAAATTCTCTCAAAATGTGGATTTCTCAGACTAAAACCCAAAGATATTCACTGTGATCTGATATAACACCCAGTGAACAGCACGTTGTTTAGATTTTAGAGACTTCAAATAGCAGTTTCCTTAACGATGAATCAATTATCAAGATGTTTGTCGGTATTTTTTTGCCTAGCGTCGATCCCAGTTTCTCTATTTCTCTTGAAATGTGGATTTCTAAAAAAAAAAAATGAATGAAATTCTTCTGACCTGAGCTCCTCCAACAATGCAACATATACAATAACATACAAAATAGAGCAAGAAGTCTATATACATGTAAATAGAATATGTACAAGAACAGAATATGAAATTAAATAATGTACATTAAGACCAAATTAAATACGGTTTATTGCGGTGATAACTATTTATATAAATAAGTAGATTCCAAGATGACAGATGAATGTTATGGATGTTCTTCACAGAGCTCAGGTGTTTAACAGTCTTACTGCCTGTGGGATGAAACTGACTGAGGTATTTGAAAGTATGTGAGTCTATGTAAAACATGTGTGGACATGTCGATCATCAAATCCATAATGGTGGTGTCTTTAAACGTGTTGTCGTATCAGTCCAAAACCCAAAGATATTAACTTTGATGTGATATAAAACAGAGCACATGCATTCATTCTATCTGTTCAGACTGTCTGGATGCACCAATCTGACTTTCCTTTGCAACTAATGCTTATGTTTCATTATTTATTAATCGTTTGGTCTCTAACAGGGATGTCCAAACTACGGCCCGGGGGCCAAATGCAGAAAGTATAATGGCATGCGGCCCACAAAATGAAACTTGAGCTTGTCTTGTATTGTACTTCTTAAATATATCTGTAAACATGTTACACAGTAGTGTTCATGTGTTAATGAGCCCACTTTCAGTCAATTAAAAACATGTTCTAACAAATCTAAGTTGATAAGAGCCCAATAACTTATTGAAATAACAACCCTTCCTATTTCCTCTTATGATGAGCAATCTGAGGCTTCTCTTTTAAGGAATGAGCTGCTAACAAAATGAATGAAACCCTATGGAAAGCTGTCATGTAGGCTGCAGCATCATTTACTGACATTTGATTGGTTTAGCTAACTTATAACTTCACTTATGAGCCAATAAACCTCTAGTGAGCGGCCCAGCCCTTCCAATATTTTTCTGTATGTGAACGTATGTAAAACGCCACTGTGTGTGTTTCAAAATGTCAAAGGCAGACATTTAAAGGGCAGATTTCAGTAACCGTGGGAAACTGACTCCAACACATTGATTGAAACCGATTTAAAAAGTGAGTTACAAAGAAGAGTAATTAGTAAATAGAGCAGGGGTGGCCAAACCTTTTTCACCGAGGGCCACATACAGAAAAATATACGAAGGGCTGGGCCCCTCAGTAGAGGTTCATTGCCTCATAAGTTCATTTATAAGTTAGCAAAACCAATCAAATGTAGGTAAGTGATGCTCGTGAGTGTTGGCAGCTCATCCCTTAAAACAGAAGCTTCAGATTGATTAAAATAAGGAGGAATAGGAACGGTGTGTTTCAAGCTTGTTATGGAAATAAGTCATTGGGCTTTTTCTTATCAACTAAGATTTGTTAGAAAATGTTTCCAGCTTTATTAGAAAAGTGGTCTCATTAACACATGAATACTACTGTGTAATATATTTGTACATATATATTTAAGAAGTACAATATAAGACGAGCACAAGTTTCATTTGTGGGCCGTATTCCATTATACTTTCTTTATCTGCTGAGGTTTGGAGACCCCTGATGTAGAGTCATTTCTGGGTGAAACTGTCCCTGAGACACGTGTGCAGAGATGTGCTAAAAACACATGTTGTAATGAGAGCATCGTCACCTGGAGGGTCTATAACTTGTCCATGCCGAGCTGTTCTGGAGTGGAGATGCCGAGCTCTGACAGCGTGGGCTGCAGCTCCTGGATCAGGTACGGGTAGATCTCTTTGTGGGGGCCGGCTTTGTCCTGAAAGACACAGAGGAAATAACAAATGAAGAGGATGTTGTTATGGAGAACACAGCGTACACTACTTACAGCGATCAGCAATACATATGGACTGAAGCCCTCCTTTAGGATTGGTTTAAACAACAATTAGCATCTAGTAATCAAATAAACAACAAGTCTTTCCATACACAACACATGGGAATACTACGGTGATAATATTGTTCTCTACTTCAATCCATTATATTGCACCATGAGATTATTAAACACCTGCACTTTTAAAGAACATCCATAAACATTCACCTGTTTGCATCTTGCTAATTATGTATCTAATATATCAGATTCCATGTACTTGTATATAGACTCTTCTTGCACTATCTCTATTCTATTTGTATTTACTTGCACATCTCAAATCATTCTCTCGCACTATTTATTCATCTTTCACTCAGAAATGTTCCTAACAGAGTGAATTGACCTAGAAGCCTCTCAGTGGCACCTTGCTTCCCTTGTTGCCTCCTTAAGGAAACAACTGGACCATCCTTACGAAAGATAAGTGTTTATGTATATATATATTCCATAGAGTATTATTTATTCAAAGCCGTTATATACAATGATACTAAATGGCTTTCATGCAACCAATTAGCTTCACACATTTATGAAACCCTCAAGAAACAACATGCTATGCACGGACTCAAGTATCGAGATGTGCTTTTAGTGGCTTTGTAGTTTCCCCACAACAGAGGCACATCCAAAACACCCTCCGTCTCATCATAACGTCTCCCAGTGTCCTGATGAATTCTCCTTCACTACTTCCTTTAATCCCAGATCATTATGTTATTATACCAGAACAGTTTCATCCCACAGGCCATCAGACTGTTGAACACCTGAGCTTTGGAAAGAACATCCAGAACATTCATCTGTTTGCATCTTATAGACTATTCTTGCACTAGTTCTATTATATTCTATTGTATTTGTATTTACTTGCACTCTTTACTACTTTTGAATCCAGGCTGAAGACTTTTCTTTTTGCCGCTGCTTTAATTGAACTTTTCACATCTTACCTTTTATTCATGTACCTGTGTTATTCATGTTTTAATATCTTTTTAATGTTTCTACTGTGTTTAATGCTCTTAATGTCTTTCATGTTTGTAAAGCACTTTGTATTCCCTTGTGTTGAATGGTGCTATATAAATAAACTTGCCTTGCACTATTTGATCTGTTTTACTGTGTTTCGCTGTTGGAGGAGCCTCAGATTTCCATTGACATATCTAAACTGTAGCTATGTACACATGACAATAAAAGCCTTGAATCTTGAACATTCTCATGGACATTAAGTAAGAGTGGTTAGGAAGAGACATAGGGCCTCATTTCTTCCACAATTCGATAAGTGATCTCACCTTAACGGCCTCCAGGATACGGATGGCGCTGGCCATGTCGTTCAGTCTCCGGCACGCTCTGAGCGCCGAGTCCACGGTCTTAGCCTCGGGCACCAGGTCGTACCCGATCAGGGTGTTCATGCCTTCAGGGTTACATTCATTACAAAACAAATGTATTACTTCAAAGAATTAGCAATCATTAGCAAGAGTCGTCTGAATTTAAGGTTCATGAAAAATACTTTAAGACAATTTCTTGTGGAGAAGATATTCGTCAGCTTTATTGAAGAGACTCAAGGTCCATTTTTAAAAGACATACACTTCAATATAAATTAAAAAAGACAGTTATACCAATGTTTCCACAGAGGTGACTGGTATCGTACTGAGACGAGGATTTGACAGCAGCATTATGACACATTCATAATATTGCCACAAACCATTACAAAACATGAAATGGGACAATAAATATAATATGCATATCGTATGTGTGTGTCTTTGGTTCTTGAGTGCATTGGACCGTCAACCTAGTAATTTAAAAATGTTGAAGGGATCCTTTTTCAGAGTGTGGTGCGTTCAGGGACACTCAGTAACTTTGATTATATCTGTGTGTAGTTCAGAGTGTGGTGCGTTCAGGGACACTCAGTAACTTTGATTATATCTGTGTGTAGTTCAGAGTGTGGTGCGTTCAGGGACACTCAGTAACTTTGACTATATGTGTGTGTAGTTCAGAGTGTGGTGCGTTCAGGGACCCTCTGTAACCCAGCTGTGTGTGTGTGTAGTTCAGAGTGTGGTGCGTTCAGGGACCCTCGGTAACTTTGATTATATGTGTGTGTAGTTCAGAGTGTGGTGCGTTCAGGGACCCTCAGTAACTTTGATTATATCTGTGTGTAGTTCAGAGTGTGGTGCGTTCAGGGACCCTCAGTAACAGTTGTGTGTGTGTGTAGTTCAGAGTGTGGTGCGTTCAGGGACCCTCAGTAACTCTGATTATATCTGTGTGTAGTTCAGAGTGTGGCGCGTTCAGGGACCCTCAGTAACCCAGCTGTGTGTGTGTAGTTCAGAGTGTGGTGCGTTCAGGGAACCTCTGTAACCCAGCAGTGTGTGTGTGTAGTTCAGAGTGTGGTGCGTTCAGGGACACTCAGTAACTTTGACTATATGTGTGTGTAGTTCAGAGTGTGGTGCATTCAGGGACCCTCAGTCACTTTGATTATATCTGTGTGTAGTTCAGAGTGTGGCGCGTTCAGGGACCCTCAGTAACCCAGCTGTGTGCGTGTGTAGTTCAGAGTGTGGTGCGTTCAGGGACCCTCTGTAACCCAGCAGTGTGTGTGTGTAGTTCAGAGTGTGGTGTGTTCAGGGACACTCAGTAACTTTGACTATATGTGTGTGTAGTTCAGAGTGTGGTGCGTTCAGGGACCCTCAGTAACTTTGACTATACGTGTGAGTAGTTCAGAGTGTGGTGCATTCAGGGACCCTCAGTCACTTTGATTATATCTGTGTGTAGTTCAGAGTGTGGCGCGTTCAGGGACCCTCAGTAACCCAGCTGTGTGTGTGTGTAGTTCAGAGTGTGGTGCGTTCAGGGACCCTCAGTAACTTGGACTATATCTGTGTGTAGTTCAGTGTGTGGTGCATTAGGGATCCTTTTAGTTTTGTTTTGGGTTATTTATTTAATATTATTCATATATTTTATTTAGCTTGACCTGGTGTTCTCATCTAAATGTCCTGCTGTGTCCTTTATTTGCATCTCTTGCCTGTACTATATTTAGAATAAGCAATAAGAAGAAGAGCAACCATTATATTGCACCATTTTATCCAAACAATACACACAGTTTTGTTAAAAGTGGGAATAAAACCCAACTCCTAGAAACATTGGGGCTTATAACAACCAGAACACTTTTCCAGATTGACTGAAAATAGGTCTAACTTTTGACAGAATGTATTCTTTTGTCCACACTTTTCAATGAAACCCCAACTATAACCATAACATGAACCACACTATTAACAACAGAGCGAGGACACATCATCAGAAGATATTTAAAAAGCACAAAGGTACCTTTCCTCAGCTCCCAGGCATCGATGTCAGGTTTGCTGAAGTACGTCACCCAGCCGGCGTCAAACTCCTCGTCCGTCTCCACCCGGCCGTGGGAGTAACATCTGGAGGCCAATGGAGCTGAAAACATGACATACAGAGGTTCATTTACAATGTTTTTAAATAATACAAGAGACACAAATATTAGAGTCATTGCGTGCCTATTGATTTGAACACGATCCGTGTATCCATCATTTCCTGGCCTTCTCTAAAGAAGAGGGACCAATGAAAACGTTGTCATGTTGCCGTTGTTCAGCATAGAAACATTCATTAGCTAACAATGACATTATTGTTCTATTAATATATCATGGTTTCTCTCTGACAATTCTACATGATATAATGTGATGAATCGATCCCCGTCTAATTCTCCTTGATAGCGCACATTTCACAGCAAAAAGAGAGACTTCAATCAACGTATTAATCATCTAAAGGTTCATCTTTTAAACCCTAGTGTAATTCATGAAAGATAAATAGCTATTTGAATCTAAAGCCTTATATTAATAAGCCAAACATTCAAACCATAATGACCTTAAAGTAAAAACGGCTCTAACAAACACTGTATACATCGTTTAAAATAGCTCTTCTTTTACCAGCTGCCAAAACTAATGCTTAAACAAATAAAAATCCAATTTGTTAAAGTAAACAGTATTTTGGAAAAGGCCTTTGTGCAAAATAAGTACTTTTGTTGGTACTTTAGGTATTTTGATGAGAATCAATGGGTAGTTAAGTAACTTTTGAATAGGCGTTTTACTTGGAACAGTATTTACATTTTAAAGTGTACTTTAGCTATGTGTAATGATTTAAAATGCATTAACTCAAGTACTTGTACTTTAATTGAGTTATACTTCTACTACAATTTGGAAGCCAATATTGTGCTTTTTACTACATTTGTTTAACAAAATGAGTTTCTAGATACTTTACAGATTCAGATTATTAGCTCATACAAACTATACATAAACTAAGATATACAATTAAAGGTTAAGATATCCAATAACAGCATATAAAGGCATTACAATGAGCTCTACCTGTACAAGCTGGGATGATTACACATTTATGTATATAACTTTAAAATGGGACATTACACACAATAAGTACTTTTACTTTTGGTACTTAGTTTTGAGGCAATACTTTTTGAATGCAGGACTTTTACTTGTAACATAGTATGTTTTCTATTAGGCTACTTTCACTTAAGTTAGATATCTAAGTAGTTCTTCCACTCCTACAAAAGTTACTCCATAACTGTCTCTAAAAAAAGTGAAAACTCCTCCAGAGGTCCCCAGCAGTTCTGTTTATGGAATAAGAAAGTATAACACTGTAGGTGTTTGTGGGCCAACTATATAATGTCACTTAATGTCAATCAAACTCAATCTTAGCATTGTTTTACGAAAAAGAGAAACACTTCATTTTGTAAACACGACTAATATAAACAACTGTCGGAATCCCAGGCTAAGCTAATCAGCTAGCAGCTAGCCTATGGATGAATAAAGAGAGAGAGGCGTTCATTCCTATGAGAGTTGCTCAGTGGCGCTTGAAGCCAAAAATAGAGCGACTGTAGGTTCAGAAAATACCCGGATGTGGACCCATAGCGCATGTGCAGTCTTACTTTTCTTATAAACTATAGCCTTTGAGTCGTTGTTCCACATAACTTGCCAAGATTTTATTATTCATTGTTCTTTATTAATTATTATACTTCAATTTGCTGCTGGAATAAAGCTGTTTTTATACCAGTGACATCCTTGAAGTTGTAGTACCCCCGTTTGGTCACTACGCCCATTCATAAAAACCGTCTTCAACTAGCCTCCCAGTTTCTATTTACAAGCTAGCGTTAGCCGGGCTATCTTTAGCAGACATTACCGGGAAGACTTGCGGCTCCAGCAGGGTGTCCATCTCCGGTTCCTCTATGATATCGTTCATCATCTTGTCGGTAGTTGTCACAATTTACTCCACAAAACAGCCATGGTGGGACTTTGTTGTTCTTCTCCTCGGGAGCAGGGAGGCACTCAATATGGTCCTGTCAGCTAATGCATGAATGACAGGTTCCATACTACTTCCGGGAGAAGTTTTTCAAAATAAAACATGAGAATAACTGATGTAGGAGGGAATAGAGAGGCGAAGTCCCTCCCCTTCCGGTGGGACTCATGGGACCTTATTTCGGAAAAAGTTTGTATTCATGGGTACCACGTGACGTTACTGTATTCTAGCGCCGCCATTTTGGTGTCCGGTCACAGCAAGTCATTACAACAACAGAGAACACGGAGGAAGCAACAGAGAAAGACACATCGTGAATAATAAAGTTTGTGGATATGCCTGGGATTTGTTGTGCTGTGGGCTGTGACAATAGTCGCCAGAGGAACCCCGGACTACAGTTTGTATCGATCCCCAAAGACGTAGACCGTCGTAATAAATGGCTGGCTGCTGTAATATTCTGTTCTATGGACATATAAGTGTCTACATAAACAGATGAAGCGGACTACTTGTGACATTCCGAGTGTCCATCTTTATTCAACTGGCGCGTAACATGCACACATGCATTACGTCATTAACGTGATCTCCGTAATCCAAGATCTTGTATTCACCAAGATGTTACATCCCCCTTCTTTAGAAAAGAACAGTATAGCTGCCATAACAAATTATAACCATATGCATTTAAAGCATTTAAAATGAATGTGCGTCTTAAGGCACTATATCTACTAATAGTGATTACTCTATCACTGAGGGAATATTATAAGGCTGGTACATCAACATTTAGTAGTTTTAACTTATCTTTTTTTTGAACAGTTGCCCAGAAATAATTCTAATAGAGCATGTAGTACTGCTTCTGAAACAAAACTGTTTTTAAATTTCTAAACAAACAAAAATCACAGTGTATTGTCAGTGTTGCATTATAAACAGATTCACTCAAAGTGCACTGTCAGTATTGCATTTCTCTTTTCCTTTTTTTTTTCATAGGTCTAACACATCTCTTGGCTTCACCATGCGGCCTGATCTTGTGATTTTATTGTAAACAATGTGTGATTGCTCTCTGGGGCCTGTTTGTTTCTCAGTGTCCTGCTGCAAAGTCTCAGTGTTCTCAGGCTCCAACTGCTCGTCTGATGGAGTCTCCTGATCTGTGTCACTCTCACACGTTTGTAGAAGGTGACGCCTGTTGCGCCGAAACTTGTGACCTCCGTCCGTGCAGATGTTGTAGGATCTCTGGGTACCTGCTGGCTCGACTACTGTTGCAGGTTTCCATGTCCCTGTTGGAAGCTGGAAGCGGATCGTGGCTCCCACTGGTAGTGCAGGCAGTGATCTGGCATTCCTGTCATAATATTGTTTTTGTCGTGTTTGACACTGTTTTTTCCTGCTGTGAACGGTGCTGTGACAGGCAAGCTCTGGTTGTAGATGCTTTTCAGTGGTGGGAAGGATGGAACGCAGACGCTTGCTCATGAGTAGCTGCGCTGGCGATTTCAAACCATCCACTGGTGTGTTTCTATACTCCAACAAGCTGAGGTACAGGTCAGTTCTCTGAGCGTGTGCTTTGTCCATGAGAGCTTTGGCAGTCTGAACTGTTTTTTCTGCTAGCCCGTTGCTCTGTGGATACAGAGGACTGCTTGTGACATGCTTGAAGTCCCATGCATGAGCAAAAGTTTTAAACTCTTGTGAACTGTAGCAAGGTCCATTATCGCTGACTAGTGTCTGCGGTATTCCAAATCGAGCGAACATGGCCTTCAGCTTTTGGATGACTACTGAGGAGGTGAGGCTGGTGATTTTTTCTACCTCAAAGAACCTACTATAATAGTCAACTACAACTACATAGTCAGTACTGTTCCATGTGAACAGATCAGTGGCTATTACTTGCCAAGGTTGTTCTGGGATTGGGTGTGACATCATAGGCTCTTTTGGGAGTGAGCTGCGTCGCTCAAGGCAGGTACTGCAGGTCCCTACTAATGTCTCTATCTGCTTACCCATCCTTGGCCAGAACAGCACATCTCTTGCACGTTGTTTGCACTTTTCCATCCCTAAGTGTCCAGTGTGAATGCGTGAAAGCATTTCAGCCCTGAGTGAGTGCGGCACGATGATTTTCTCTCCTTTCAGTAGGATGCCATCTGTCTCTGATATCTCATCCCTATGATTCCAATACTCTGAGACTGCAGGTGGACATTTTTTGTTTTTCTCGGGCCACCCTGCTTGGATCACCTGTCTCAGCACTGAGAGCTGCTCATCTTTGGCTGTAGCGGCTCTGATCTCTGCCATTTTGCGGTCGCTTACCGGAGCGTTGCTGATCACAGTGTGGATTTGGTAGTCCATGCCCTCACTCATGGAGCGGTCGTAACACTCAAGTGGCTTTCTGGACAGAGTGTCTGCGACGGGGATTTGTTTTCCTGGTTTGTGCTCGATAGTGATGTCATATCTCTGTAGCTGCAGTATCATGCGTTGCAGACGCGGTGGTGCAGCTGCTAAGGGCTTACGCATGATTGACTCAAGTGGCTTATGATCTGACTCGACGATCACCTGTCGTCCATACAGGTATTGATGAAACCGCCTACATCCAAAGAGCACTGCGTATAGCTCCTTTTCGATTTGAGCATAGTTCTCTTCAGTTTCAGTCAGTGTCTTTGATGCGTATGCGACTGGTTTCTCTTCCTGGAGCAGGACAGCTCCTAAGCCGTGTTTGGAAGCATCGACTTGTAACTTCACATCCTTTGTGTGATCGAAGTAGGTGAGTACTGGGCCAGGCTCCTGTGTTAGGATGTCTTTTACTCGTTGGAAGGCTGCATCATGATTTGAGTCCCACACAAACTCACTGTTTTCCTTTATCAGTTGCCGGAGTGGAGCTGTTGCCTCTGACATTCTCGGGGCGAACCTGGAAAGGTAAGTGACCATGCCCAGTATGGTCTCCAACTCTGCCTTGCTTTGTGGGTTAGGCATTTCTTTGATGGCCTTAATCTTGTTCGGGTCAGGGCGGATGCCTTCTCGTGTCAGCTTGTGCCCAAAATAGCTTACCTCAGGCACACAGATTTTGCACTTGTCCTGATTCAGCTTTATGCCTTTTTCTCTGGTTCTCTCCAGCATGGCACGCAGGCTAGCGTCGTGCTCCTCTTTGGTGCGGCCGTAGACTATGATGTCATCTACGATGGCGGCAACGCCTGGAAGCCCCTCATAGACCTCATCCACTCTCCTCTGGAACTCATCCTGTGCAGATATGATTCCAAAAGGCAGTCTCTTGAAACGGTACCTGCCGTAGATCGTGTTGAATGTGGTTAGCATAGATGAGTCGTGTGTGAGTTTTATATTCCAGTATCCAGATCTGGCGTCTAGTACACTGAAATACTGTGCTCCAGCCAGTTTTGGTGTGACGTCATCTAGAGTAGGGAGTGGATAGTGGGGTCTTTGGATGGCTTTGTTCAGGGCGCGGGGGTCTAGGCATATTCTCAGCCTATTTGTTTTCGGCTTTTCCAACACTACTAGTGCATTAACCCATTCAGTTGGCTCTGTGACTCTTTGGATAACGTCCAGTTTTTCCATGTCGTCCAACTCATTCTTGAGCCGGTCACGCAGAGCATATGGGATGCGACGAGGTGGACATACCACTGGTGGTACAGAGGGTTTGAGTTGGAAACTGCATTCTCCAGGAAACAGTCCGATGCCTTCAAACACATCAGCAAACTCTTCCATCATGGTTGTGTGTGTTATCGGCTTTGCATCAACTACATGTATCATTTTGACTAGGTTTAAATCTAGACATGCTCTTAAGCCTAACAGAGGTGGAGCATTTGTATGGACTATGTCAAAACCTATCATGGCTGTTTTCTCACCGTGTTTACATGTCAGTCTACATGTTCCTTCTGCTTTTATCCTGTGCCCACCATAATCTGAGGGTTTGCTTGATGGGGGGCCTAGTATTACACTTCCATATATCTCGCGGAATGTGTCTGCTGGTATAATACTAGTCTGAGCACCAGTGTCCATTTTAAACTTCAGTTTGTGCCTCGCTTTTCCTATTTCTACTTCTGCATATGCCTGTTCTCTATCTGTGTTTTCATGCTCTTTTATGATAGCATCAATATAGAGTTCTGGTTCTTCTAGTGACTGTTCGGCACTGTTTGAGATGGTATGCAATTTTCTGGGATTATATCTCGTCTGTGGCTGCTGTGTTTGTGACCTACACACTTTAGCAAAGTGGTTGGGCTTATTGCATTTGCTGCATTGGCGACCCTTTGCTGGACATTCCTCAGTGCGACTGTGCTCCCTCCCGCATGCTCCAGATTCCTTGCTCCTCACGGTGCTGTTACGATCATTCCATGTCGTCTTGTGCCCACGGGATGCTTGGTCTGCTCTAAAAGGTTTTCTGCTAACTGCGTGAGCAGAGCGACTGTCGTGGCTAGCAGCGGGGGTTAGCATTGCCTTTAGCTGCTGCTGTGATAGCTCATGTGAACATGCAATGTCAATGGCTTTCTCTAGCGTCAAGTCTGGACCGTGACATAGCAGTTTTTCGCGCACTCTTTGTGAGTTTGTAGCAAAGACAATCCTGTCTCTAATCATTTCCTCACTGTTTGGGTAGTTGCAGTCTTTACTTAGCAATTTTAGCTCCGTTACAAACTGGTCGAAACTCTCACTGTCTCCTTGGATTTTTTCATGAAATTTATAGCGCGCAAATATGGGATTTGCTTTCGGAGTTACATAAGCTTCATAACCGTCATAGTACGTTTTTAGTACCTTACTCTGGTCTTCTGTGAGAGTCCATGTGTTAAAGACGTCTCTGCCTTTTTCCCCAATCCATAGGAGTAGATAGCTACATTTTTCCTCCTCGTCTTTAGCATGTAGCGGGCCTGAAAACATTAGCTGCACATGCTGCCGAAATTTTCTCCATGCGTCCGGCAGATTAGACGAGTCCCAGTCCATTCGTGGTGTTGGAACGCCTGTGTTCTCCATCTTCCGTCGTCAGGTCGATGATAACTGAACTAACTCTGACACCATGTAATATTCTGTTCTATGGACATATAAGTGTCTACATAAACAGATGAAGCGGACTACTTGTGACATTCCGAGTGTCCATCTTTATTCAACTGGCGCGTAACATGCACACATGCATTACGTCATTAACGTGATCTCCGTAATCCAAGATCTTGTATTCACCAAGATGTTACAGCTGCCATCAGAAGGGACCACTGGCAGCCGACATCTAACTCCAGATTGTGCAGTCAACACTTTGTTTCCGGTAAGCTCTTCACTTATTGTTATATTTTTGTCAGAAATACGTTTTCAAAATACTTACCGTTAGCAGTGTAATGGTAACATAGCATGAGTAAAATATTCCCAGTTTTGAAAGGACTGCATTAGTTTTGCTCTGTGTTCCTTTACGCTTGAAACCGACTGAATTTGAATAAAAGACACATTTCTGGCAGAACATTGAGAAAGAAATTGCCGTTCTCAATATTATTGAATGCATGCCTTAAATTACTTGTGTATGTATATTACATGTATTATTGCTACTTTTACTTCAGTTAAGGATCGTAATACTTCTTGTCATTATCTTATTAGGAGGCCTATACACACATTAATATTCTACCATGTTTGCCTCTGTCTGCTTAGGAAGAAAAAATGACAACCCCATGAGCCCTGACTACATCCCCAGCCTGTTTGCGCACACGTCAGCTGGACAGCGGCAGAGAAGCATCTATGCCACCAGCAGATTTGAGCATACTCAGCAGATGAAAAGGAAACGGACTGAGACTTTGGTTTCTGATAGTGACCATGAGACTGTGGCACCTCCCAGCACCAGTGATGCCACTGGGCTTGACATCACCTTAGTTGAACAGGTAGAATGTGTGAAAGATGACCACAGTTACTCTCAAGCCATTCTTAGCTCAGGTATTGTGGAACCATGCTCAAATGCAGCCTGCCAAGCTACAGTCAAGGCATTGACAAACGAGTGTGCACGATTAAGAGCTGAGGTTAATTGTCTTAAGGACAAAGTTAATATGCTGTCTTTCAATGAAGAAGCCTTCAAAGGAAATGATGAGATGGTACAGGAACTAACAGGCCTACCAAGCTATGCTAAAATGATGGTTGTTTTTGGTTTCCTGTCTGGGTTTGTGAAAGCCGGTCCAAGACTGACTCCCTTTCATAGCTTTTTATTAACACTGATGAGAATGAGGCTTAACTTACCTTTATATTTTTTTGTTTACCTTTTTCATATGTCTAAGAGCAGTGTTGTCAGAATGTTCAACAATACTTTAGATGTCATGTATGTCAGACTGTCACCACTTATATTTTGGCCCTCAAAAGATCAAATTCAGGTTAGTCTGCCCATGTGTTTCAGGGATAATTTTAGCAACTGCACTTCCATCATTGACTGTTTTGAAATTTTTGTAGAGAAGCCAAAGAATTTAAGGGCACGTGCACAAACATACTCCTATTACAAGCACCACAACACTGTAAAATATCTAATTTCTATAACACCACAGGGTGTTACATCCTTTGTGTCAAAGGGCTGGGGGGGACGCACAAGCGACAAGTACATTACAGAAAACTGCTCATATCTTGAGAAATTATCACCAGGAGATGTTGTTCTTGCTGATAGAGGCTTCAATGTGAAAGACACTGTGGGACTGTATAATGCACAATTGAAAATACCAGCATTCACCAAAGGCAAGCAGCAACTGCATCCACTGGAACTTGAATCCACAAGGGGACTCGCTGCCGTCAGGATCCATGTGGAAAGAGTCATTGGCCTGGTCAGGAACAAATACACCATCCTTCAGAGCACCATCCCGCTGTCTCTTTGCCAAGCAGCCACTCAAGGACAACCTACTTCCCTTGACAAGATGGTAACAGTTTGCTGTGCTCTTTGTAATGTCTGCCCATCTGTGGTACCCACAGAATAGATAAATACTATTTGTAAGTCGCTTTTGATAAAAGCGTTAGCTAAATGAAACAAAATGCTTATTGTGTATTCCCTTTTCTATGTATGTTGGATCTTCTCTCTATTATTTTTACAATTAATACATTAAAATGTCCAGTTTTGAACTAATAAACGTCACTTTATCCAAGTATTTGTTCTTTGAGGTTTTTTAAATACTCCTACTTATACTACAATGCATCTGCAAGTATTAGATACAGTTATTTATTGCACAATCTACAGTGAATGAATATGTAAGGTTAATGGGTACACAAAAACCTGACCATGAAGACAAAAGAAAAAGACCAGTGTCTGACAAGAGCTTATTTATTGTCAGCTTCTTAATGTCCCCCAGATGTTTTGTCAGAGGTTGCAGTGGGGGAGAAGCGTGGCACAGTAAACCATTTACCCAACAACTCTGGTAGTATCCCCGTTCTGATGAAGTTTACCACCTTTGAATGGGCAACATCAAAAAATGCGCCATCAAACATGATGCGCTGTTTAAAAAGTTCTTGAGGTGTCCACACAACAAAATCACAGAACATTACCTCTGCGACACGCATTTGTGCCTGCACTTGATACATATAGCTGTGATCCAGCTTTAGGCTCATCACACCTCCCTCAGGGACAGTCAGGCAGAACCGCGAGTCTTTGGTGCATTCAAGTAGACTGCGGTCTTTAGCGCTGAAAGGACACTTAATTTCTAAAATGCCAGGCTCATGGCAAGCACAGGTCACGATACCATCTGGGGATGCACCAATCCATGGCAGCTCTGGGTTAAGGATGAGCCCTGATGCTGCAACATTAATGTCTTCATGGTGATCTTGCATAGCCACCAGGTAAGACTTTTTGGCAGTCTCCTCGTTTTGTAAACCCCATCTGAGGAAAAGAACATGTTATTTTGAACATTTTGGAAAAAAACTCATCACTTTAAAAAGTCCCTAAAATACTGCTATTAGAATGTTAATATCTTGTTTTACCCTCATAATATCTAGTTACTCCATTATTGTCTTTATTCATGATGAAGTAGTGGAAAGAATGTATGATTTAGTCTTGTTGCCTAAATGTATATATATATACCTGGTCGCTTCAGTGGAAAACTGAGAGGAGCGAGGATAGCAAACTCTTTTAATCAAAGACGAAGAGCTCTCTGTCTTGGCTGCCTCATGGAAGGATGACGCAGTAACTCTCCCTGCTCTCTGCTCAAACCAGACCCTCGACCTACTCTGTTTCCTGGTCTTCTCCTCAACTAACCCTTACGCAAAGAAAATATATTTCCCCATATATTAACTGTCAATATATTGCATTATTTTGTTTTCTGATTTACTGGTTAATTGAAAAGATTTAATAAAGGAAATCTTGCTGTTGGCTACACCAAGTGATACTGATTAATAATCAACATGAAAAACATATTTATTCATATCTACAAAATATATTGAAAATATATTGAAGATATATAGAATAATATATTGTGTTAATATATTACAATATATATATATATTGAATAATATATTGTGATAATATATTGTAATATATGTGAGAATACATCAGTAATTGCCGCTTTCCATATATTGAGTAATATATGTAAATATATATAATATATTGGTTGTGTATATATGTGAACATACATTTACTATATATTAACATTTATATGGGGACATGTACTATATATATTCACAAATATATGGGGACATGTATGTACTATATATTCAGATTTATATGGGGACATGTATGTAGAATATATTCACAATTATATGGGGACATGTACTATATATATTCACAAATATATGGGGACATGTATGCGCTATATATTCAGATTTATATGGGGACATGTATGTAGAATATATTCACAATTATATGGGGACATGTACTATATATATTCACAATTATATGGGGACATGTATTCGCTATATATTCACAAATATATGAGGACATGTATGTACTATATATTCAGATTTATATGGGGACATGTATGTAGAATATATTCACAATTATATGGGGACATGTACTATATATATTCACAAATATATGGGGACATGTATGCGCTATATATTCAGATTTATATGGGGACATGTATGTAGAATATATTCACAATTATATGGGGACATGTACTATATATATTCACAATTATATGGGGACATGTATTCGCTATATATTCACAATTATATGGGGACATGTATGCACTATATATATATTCAGATTTATAAAAGACCATGTACGTACCATATATTCTGAACATGAGTGCAATATATGTTCACAATGAGGAGAAATGCATGTTCTGATAAAAAAAATCTTTCATTTCATTTCAAACCTTTATTTATGCAGGTGAATCCCATTGAGATCATTGATCTCTTTTTCAAGGGTGACCTGCTACAAGTAGGTTCCACATGAATACATATAAACATAACAGAAAAACAAAAAAGGACATCATACAGCATATTTACAGTGACTACAGTTTACATAGCTAGTAACATTTACAGGTTCCAACAGTTTCCGATTGGATAGCATCTATCCTTGCTTTAAAAACATTTAGTGGAACCAAATTGCTCAGCTTCCATTCCTTTTGCAGACTGTTCCAAGTTAGCGGAGCTGCGCATCTAAAAGCTATTTTCCCTAAGACAGTCCAAGCAGTTGGCACATTTAATAAAACCACAGCATTCGATCTCAGGCAGTAGCCACTTACAATTCGCCGTGAGATCAGGGAGCAGATGTAGGATGGAAGTTTCCCTAACATGGCTTTGTATATAAAAATGTACCAGTGACTGAGCTTCCGTACAGTTAGTGAAGGCAAACCTGCCCTTGCATACAGGGTACAGTGATGGGTTAATGCTTTACAGTTTGTCACAAATCTCAGTGCACTGTGATATTACTCAATGTACCGCAGGTCTCCCTTGTAAAAGAGATCGTTGATCTCAATGGGATTTTTAACCTGGATAAATAAAGGCTACAAACAAACAAGGCGGCATCTAACTTGATCAGGTAATGGGCAGGTGCATTCATATAGATCAGATCACCATAGTCCAGTACAGGTAAAAAGGTCACAGTGACTAGCCTTTTTCTGGCCTCAAGTGAGAAACAGGACTTGTTCCTGTAGAAGAAACCTAGACTAACCCTCAGTTTTTTAAGCAGGTTATTGACATGAAGTTTAAAAGTGAGACAATCATCAAGCCAGATACCAAGGTATTTGTAACAGGTAACCACTTCAAGTTTTATCCCTTGCGTAGTTACAATATCTAAAACAGGCTCTGGTGTCTTTTTAGTTTTTGAAAAGAGCATTACCTTGGTTTTATCAACATTTAAAAGAAGCTTAAGCGCTGACAGCTGAGTCTGAATAATGAGAAGCTTAATCTGTTTTTTTCTATCAATGTGTAACAGTTATCAAAATACTCATTAAAAGAAGGACAAGGAAAGAATAAAAGAAAAGGCCTATAAACAACACATTATGTAATGACTCAAGAACATTTTCATGTAATTATGTAATAAAACCCACATTTTGTAATAATCTGCTGCATTCTGTAACAGCCTGAACGCAATATAAAATAAATTTCCCTGCATTTTGTAATAAATTATTACATTTTGCAATGGTTATTACAAAATGCGTGAGTTGCCCTTTTAAAAAACTGTAATATTCATTATGTAACCATAACCAAACTGTAAATATATCCCAAAATTGATGTTGATATACATGTTGGCTAATGAATATGGTAACACTTGATCTAGTTTTGGCCAATGAAAGATATTCTACTGAAATATTTTTAAATTATGATTAAGGATGATTCATGGTTGAATAAATAAATAAACAGTTGTAATGTTATTGTTTGCAACTCATTTTGTAATAACCACAGCAATATGTAATAATATATTTCAAAATGTGGCGACATGTATTACATATTTGCATTGAACTTGTTTACTACATAATGGGCAAATTATTACAAAAGGAGGTGTTATTACATAATGAAGGGAAAATGTATTACATTTTGTATAGGTATAGTTAATAAATGATGCATTGTTATTTCATACAGGGCCAAAAAGAGCAGTCTGTTATCCTATTTAACAATCTTGTTTTTTGTTTCACCTGGTGACAACTTTAAACATGAGCTGATCACTCATTAAAACAAGGTCCGGAACAGGGCCAAAAAAACAGTCTTGTACCCTATTTGATCGTCAATCTTGTTTTTTTCGTGCCTTTACTCACAAATTCTTGTGTTAATGGATGTTCTTATATCTGATGTCTTGGTCCCTGGATGGTGGTTTACTACAGCATCTGTGGAACAGAACAATTACAAATAATTAGAAGTTCACAAAAGACAGCAGGAATTATAACAATATCCATAATATCTATATTAAAGCATGGGCTGGCTTGGTGAATAATGTGGGAATACAAATAGTGGAAGAATAGGCTTTGTACATTTTCGTCTGAGTGTGGCGCTACTGGTTGGTATATTTTATGGAATTTGGACCAAGCATCTGCATCTGTGACAGTTCTGTTTAAAACTTAAAAAAATGTAATTGCATTCATCTTTAAAGGTGGGGTAGGTAAGTTTGAGAAACCGGCTCGAGATACACTTTTTGTTATATTCCATGGAATACTCTTAACATCCCGATAGCAATGAATATCTTAAGTGCTTTGACAAAAAAATCCATAAAAAAATATCATCTGTGGAAGCCGTAGTACTGTAAAAAGCACGACCAATCATTTGAGCCGGCCCGGCTGAAATGACTGGATGGCCTACCTGCCTGTCAGCCTTCCATCTGTGCACAAACTTATCTCGTGCCCTCATTGGTCATGTGCGCGTTCGTGTGTGTTGGAGGAGGGGCTCTGTAAGGAAGTGGCACATTTTTTCCGGCTGTGTATTTTCAAATTCTAGCGATCTCGAGCTGGTTTCTCCAAAATTACCTACCCCACCTTTAAAAGACTACTTTTATTGAATGAGAGTTTTACCTAGCACAATGAGCCTGGGGTGGTGGGAAGGGAGAACTGGGCCTCGGCATCGGCAGGAGTGGTAGTCGCCTATGAGTATTAGAATTTAGATGAACAAAGGCATAGAAAAACCCTGAAATATGTACTGACACAAAGCTACAACCCTCGATTTTGTAAGTAGTAGTAGTAAATACATACGTATATACAACAATACGCATAATGCAATTAGCAGTACCAGTAATAAAATAACTGAATAAATAGTAGTAGAACCTTTATTTAGCCAGGAAAATCAATTAAGAACAAATTCTTATTACAATGATGACCTGACAGGAGGCAAAAGGCGTCCTGAGGGGATGGGGTTTGGGAGGAAAAAAATAAAAAGACAGACTCCGGGCACTACAGAACCCAGGAGACAACACAATGACACAGAGCAGAGATGACAGGCATAGCAGTTAAACATATACAATCTCTAAAACAATATTGCTGTGGTTCAATCTGTCATTAAAATAATATAGAACATTCATCCATTCAATCCTTCATGGCAAGGATAACTAAGCTGAATAGTGAATAAAGTGATATGTGAAAAGTAAAATGACAGTGAAATTAAATGACAGTGCGTTCCTCACCACTGCGATCTGGCTCCTCTGTCCTCGTATCTTTTGGGTCTGATTCCTCACTACTGATGTCTGCCTCTGCATGGGCCCTCTCTCCTTATTTATTCTGTCTCAGTCACCACTGCTATCTGGCTCCTCTGTCCTCTTGACTTGTGGTTCTGCAGGCTTAGTTCGACCTATGAATTTCAACAATGCTCCTGTAAAATATATAGATATATAGTATTATGGGTCAACATTAAAATAACATACACTGGAGAGCAAAATGTGAAATGCCATTGACTGTAGGCTACATATTATCCACACAATTGTCAGCAGGGGCAATAACAACTAAAATGTGAACTAACTTGAATGCATTAGTCCACAACACATAGCCTAACGTAGAGTAGAGAATGAATGAATGGTTTCTGCAAAATACACAGAAATAGAAATAAGGTTCAAATTACAATAACTAACCAGACGATGGTTATTAATAATAAGCAACAGCAATACTAATTGTTGCTAAAACACATTAGACACGTTGCAAACACACGGCTAATAAAAGCTAAGTTAGCATCTCATCCACACACTATCATAGCTTAACTTAGCTAACTAGCTAGCATTAGCTCAATTCCTGAACAACATAGAAACTAAAAACGGGACATCAAGACTCATTAACACACTGACTGAGCAGGACACTATGCATACAATCTTATAACATTACCAACACTAAAGATCTGCATATATGCTCACATTCTTCACGAACGCATTCTCTCTGTGACGATGGTAATTATGCATGTGACGATGCGCAATAATGTCCTGAACGCACATGTGTAACCAGCTCGAAGACCCGTAGCTGAACTACTTTAGCTGTCCCTAAATGTGCCTGACTAAAACACGAACGATATAATGCAGATCAAGGAGAACAAGGGGAATTTACAAGACATAGACTAACTGTGGTTACATTACTTAACTAGCTCATCATCGTCACCAGTCAGAAAATGTCCGTTAGCCGGGGCTAGTTTTCGCTATGTTAAACTCCATTGACTTATGCTAAAATGTTAGCGATCTAAAGGTCCGCTATTTTTGGCTGTTTTGGGTCGACTTCAGTTGACTGTAACATCGAAAATCTTCGAAATTGAATGTTCACAAAGCTGCGGACCGGTTATACACTCATACACGAGGGAACTAACATAGCTAATTTAACTAACGTTAGCTAATGTAGCTGGTGTAGTGCCGAGAGACGGGACATACGGATTAAGCAACTAGACTACTTATAGTGTACATGCAGAATTATTTCAATTTAAAATAGTTTTAAATGCTCACACACATACCTGACTCTGGTGCTGTATTTTCCTCTCGTTTCTTTTTAATTTTCCGTTTCGAAGCACCTGATGAATGCTTTCTCTTTGACACTCAGCGACAGAATCAACAGACAGAGGCAGCAACGCAGATTTGAATCTGCCAATCAGATAAATCTATTGCTGGAGAGGGGGGGGGGGCTCCCCGAAATCAGCCGGAAGTGGCGCATTCGAATACTGTTTGGGCTGTCTGCCGTGGGTGCGTTCCACTCCAAATAACCGGTCGGCCGTAATATATGCATAGATATATACGCGTGCATATATTCATATATATATGCTTGCATATATGCATATATATATATTTATATATATGAATATATATATATGCGTGCATATATGCACGCATATATGAATATATATATGCGTGCATATATGCATATATATATGCGTGCATATATGTGTGTGTCTATATATATTTATAAACTGTATATTATTTTCCATCATTCAATGGACAATTTGTACTTTTTTTATATGTAGGCTACCATCAAACATATGTTCATATATAAAGTGGGTAACTATACAAAACGAAGTGAGATAACTGTTTATGAATATCTGTTCAATTTTATGTAAACTCATGAAAGATAAATGAGTGTTTCAATAAAACTATTACATATAAATGTATAGTGCAGTTTTTGTTTTCATTGCAATATATTTTTTTTATATGTATCAATATATAGCCATACATGGTCCATGCATATATTGCAATATATTTAAAAATATAAGGACTACTTTCCCATATATGGAAATGTATGATCCAATATATTGTATTATATTTACCAATATATTACAATATATTTTTGTTTCATAACTCAAAAAGAATTGAACTATCAAAAGAGCTGTAATTATCAGAAAGCAGTGAAGTTATTCTTGTTGATGTTTAGGATTTAGCATTGTGACACGCTTTTATTTTACCGTAAGCCATTTCTATTTCTTACCTGCTCTGGTGTGAGATTCAGCTCCTCAAAGACTTTGGCACCCTCCTCTAGCAGTGCAGGCAAATCCAGTACAAGTCTGCTGCTTTGATACAGACTGGTAAGGGGTGTTGGCAGATCCAGTTGTACAGTCTTTGGCGTGTATCTGTGGGAATGGCCTTCAATGACCGACAGGATAGCACTTTTCTTGGGCTTTGTCTCTTGTTCTTCACTTTGGTGGAGTTGTTCACAGAATAACTTGAAATCATCAGCAGATGGTCTCATGTGCTGAAACAGGTCTTCGGTTTGAACTTGTTCTTTGATGGCGAAGATGTTAGACACCTCATCGTACTTCACCATTTTAGTGCTAGGCTGTGTCCATGTGCATGGCTTCTCTGTGCATGTCTGGTTTTCTCTCTTCTCAACAGCAGCCAAAACTGTAAACATAAGTGCTGCTGCGTGGGAACAAACCTCTCCTAACCCTGCCATGCATGTACAATGCGCCATCACCACTGTCCCGTCCTCCTGCACCACAATCCATGGAGATGTTGGTTTGCTGTTCAAAGCCTGGGAATGATTGACCTGTTAAGTGAAAAATGCAGTACATTAATTTTGTCATATAAAAGCTAAACTCTCCTGAGCTTGTACAAATGTAAGATTCAAAGGTTTATTGTCAAATACAATAGCTACAGCGCAGATTGGCATTTCATATCTGAAGTCCCAGGCTGCTCCAAAAGTAGGCTACAACATACAATATCCTTAAGACATCAAAAAACAAGTAAAGATAGAGCAACGCGAAATATAACAATAGTGCAAGTGATAGAGAATCGTGAAATAAACATGGACCTCTTGCAATTTGTCATTGAAAGAAGAGTATGTTGCTTTAAAACAATATATATAGCTACTGTAGCTGCCAGCTGGAGTTATGATGTTAGCTAGAAATACCATATGCTAGCAACTGGCTAGCAAGCTAACATCATCACTTTAGACATAAATACAACTATAATAACACGTTTTATGATTGTTGGTAAATTACTTACCTTCGCTGTGATCACATGTAGGTGTGTCTTCTCCACATGCCATATCTTGGTGTCGTTCACCCACCCGGCAACGGCGTATTGATATGCATCTGTGCTCTTAAAAGCCTTCAGGCTCTCTCCGGTGAATGGAGATGGATTGTGAACAAGATAAATATATATGTCGGGAAAAGTTAGTTGGGGAAGACACTTAGCCGAATTCAATAAACAAAATACAGTTGGGGGCAACAAATAGGGATCGCATCCAATAATCGCCGTCTTTACCAAATATCTCTCTCTCTCTTTCCCGTTTAAATGCGCTGTGTTTGCTGCCATGACGAGTGTAAACAAACTGTGAGAGTCGGTCACAAAGATGGCGGCGGGCATTCCGGAAATGACGTACTTGGTACCCATGAATTGAAGTCAATGGAAAGAGAAAGATTATCTTTCGATCCCGTTTGAATTGTGCCACGAATTACACATATGATGTTTGTCAATCTTAAATAATAATTTCCATGTAAAAAAAGTCACAGTTTGTCGTAAAACTGTTGAAATATAAGACTATAAAAAATACGCAACTAGAAAGACTACAAATCCCAGAATCCCGATCCCGCATGCTGGCTCTTACGGAACCGACTAACTCCCCTTTTGTGTATGTACAGCTCTCAACATGCCCAGACTTATAGTGATTTTCACCTCTTTTAATACTTTTTGCCTCAATCTGAAAGAAAGAGGTGAAATGTGCCGAAATAAGGTCCCATGGAGCTCAACCGGAAGGGGAGGGACTTCGCCTCTCTATAGAGAGGCGAAATCCCTCCCTTCCGATCCCGTTTTAATTGTGCCACGAATTACACATATGATGTTTGTCAATTTAAAAGATAATTTTACAAGTCAAAAAAATTAAAATGTGTCGTAAAACTGTGAAGTAACACTTTTTTTGTGTGAAACCGCTCAATGAACTACATCTCCCATCTCGCACCACACACCAAGACGGCCGTCACATTGGCACATTTCACTTCTTTCTTTCAGAATGAGGCGAAAAGTATTAAACGAGGTGAAAATCACTACAAGTCTGGGCATGTTGAGAGCTGTACATACACAAAAGGGGAGTTACCCCTAGATTCCACCGGGTCCGTCTGCGGCGCGTTACGGGCGCGTTACGGGCGCCTTACGGGCGCGTTACGGGCGCCTTACGGGCGCGTTACGGCTGCGCCGCGGTGCTCACAGCGATCGCGGCCACTCTAGTCAATGGGTGCTATTCCACCACACGTGGCGCGTTACGGCTCAGAAGCGTCCCAGAAGCGTCCCAGAAGCGTCCCAGAAGCGTCCCAGAAGCGGCGCAGGGCTCCTCTAAAATTAGGATGAATCCTATTTTTGACGCGGCGCAGCCGTAACGTAAGGTCGGGCAGGCAGGAAGTGGAACGTTCAGAGCATATATAGCATATATATATATAAATATACACACACACAAACTCATTTTGCAGACCCAATCCCTCCGTAGTCTTTCAAGTAGGAGGAGAAATGCCAGCGTTCTCCTCCGGTTTACAGGCACTGTGTAAATTATATATATAGAATAATTATGATGATGAATGCATTTTTTTATCACTAAAATACAGCAACACATCTTTGATTCATGTCGTTTATAACTGGAATATTACAGTTATTATTAACTTTGTCTGTACAAAGTAGCCTGTCCAGGAAATATGTCCAAATCAACAAAAACTGCGAGCCGGCAGGCAAGACGCTCCGCTTCTGAAATGCTTCTGAAACGCGCCCGGTAGGGTATGACGCCGGAGGAGGCCGGACCAAAACCGCGGCGGATATCTAGGGGTTAGTCGGTTCCGTAAGAGCCAGCATGTGGGACCGGGATTCTGGGATTTGTAGTCTTTCTAGTGGCGTATTTTTCATAGTTTTATATTTCAACAGTTTTACGACAAACTGTGACTTTCTTGACATGGAAATTATTTTTTAAGATTGACAAACATCATATGTGTAATTCGTGGCACAATTCAAACGGGATCGAAAGATAATCTTTCTCTCCCCATTGACTTCAATTCAAACTTTTTCCGAAATAAGGTCCCATGAGTCCCACCGGAAGGGGAGGGACTTCGCCTCTCTACTGTAAAGAGGATTATTTCAGCCAATCAGAGGTGGAAGAAGTACTCAGATCTTGTACTTGAGTTAAAGTAGAAGTACTCAGATCTTGTAATTGAGTAAAAGTAGAAGTACCACAGTGTAGAAATATTCTGTTAGAAGTAAAGGTCCTGCATTTGTACTTTTACTCCACTACAAGTTAGAAGTAAATGGTGTATTATTCTGAAATGGTGGACTTTTACTGTAACAGATTATTCCTACACTCTGGGACTGGTACTTCTGATTTTACTCAAGTACAAGATCTGAGTACTTCTACTTTTATTCAAATACAATACCTGAGTACTTCTACTTTTACTCAAATACAAGACCTGAGTACTTCTACTTTTATTCAAATACAAGACCTGAGTACTTATGCTTTTACTCAAGTACAAGATCTGAGTACTTCTACTTTTATTCAAATACAAGACCTGAGTACTTCTACTTTTACTCAAGTACAAGATCTGTGTACTTCTCCTCCCTCTGCTGATAAACAAAGGGAGGAACTGCAGAGAGGGAAGTGGAAGTGATGAAACCAGACTCCATTTTACACTTCAACAGAGCACGAGCAACAGGGTGAGTGTTGATTAAAACCAGGCTCTGCTGGGTTTTTAATACATTATTATTACTCTGTTATACTGTAGGCCTACTGTATGTCACAAAAAAGTTTTTTTTTACAGACTCAGCAATGTAGAGTCACGTAGAGTCAAGTGTGACTTTTTCAAATGTATTTCACTTTTTCATTTCCTGCCTGGACCGACAATATTTTCACGGACCGGCCTTCAAAGTATGGGGGGATAAAGGGCTGTAGTGCTGATGCTCCGGCACCGTTTTCGCATGCTCAAATCAACTGTTGTGAACGTCCTTTGTTGAAAGTAGTTTACATTTTCCCAAACAGGCTGGTTCCTTTAGTTTGAATGTGTGTTTGGTGGCGTGATCATTATTATTTAGAGTCATTGCGTGCCTATTGATTTGAACCCGATCCGTGTATCCATCATTTCCTGGTCTTCTCTAAAGAAGAGGGACCAATGAAAACGTTGTCATGTTGCCGTTGTTCAGCATGGAAACATTCATTAGCTAACAATTACATTATTGTTCTATTAATATAAAGGGAGGTCAGGTACTCTTTAAAACAGCTGCTAGTTATGGGTACTTTTTACTTAAGTACATTTCAAAGCCCTTACTTCTTTACTTTTACTTGAGTAAAGAAGTTTAGTCAGTACTTCTACTTTTACCAGAGTATTTTTAAACACGAGTATCTGTACTTCTACTTGAGTAAAGGATGTGTGTACTCTTGCTCTCTCAGTTTTTATCCAAAGTGACAGGATATGGGCAAACCCACGACATGCTGACTGCAGTAATCAGAAGTTCAGCGCACTACCTCACTGAGCCACAGCCTCCTATGATAGTTACATGAGCAACCTGTGAGAAGTCTGACTTATGTGTTGTATTGAAACCAAAGTTTGTCATTATGATATTTTTTATTAAATTGTAATGTAAATATATATACAATGGATTCTACAATATAGAATCCATTGTATTCCGACCCCTACGACACCCACTTTGATATGGTGATAACAGAGCTTTACTTTCTAAGATATACGTGAACCTTTCTGTAACCATTCTGTCCATGATTTTGCAACAATTAGATGTCAGGGCAATAGGTCTGTAGCTGGATGGATCTGAAGGGTCTTTCCCTGGCTTTAGGATGGGCACTATTATTGCTTGTTTCCACACTGATGGAAGTGGAGGCGTGTGGTGCAGTGGGTTGTGCGTTGGTGTTCGGATCCGGGGGTCACAAGTTCAAACCCCACTTCACCCCAAATTGCTCCTGTGGGGATTGCCCACAGTATTGAGTATGTAAGTCGCTTTGGATAAAAGCGTCTAACAAGTGACATGTAATGTAATGTAAAGTTGACCAGTATCCCACACCCTGTTAAACAATCTTATCACAATGGCTAGAGAGTTATCTGTCATGTGTTCCAACATTTTATGAAAAACACCATCTTTCCCAGGAGTGGTTTGGCTTGATTGATTGATTGATTGAAAAGTTTATTAACAGCTTGTATATTGGGTACAGTACAGTACAGCTCAAAACATACAATTGTTAAGGGGATGCAGACCAGAGAAAGACTTTCGTCTTGTTTACATCAGGGTCCCCCATTTCCAATTCATCATATCATTTAAGACATATAAGACATATTTGACATACAGATGACTTATTTACAATTTACATACAGGTGGTTTTTTACATACAGATGGCTTATTTACAATTTTCATTTTAGATTTCGTTCTAATACATCCTAACCGGACATTTAAGACATACCAAGTCTACAGATATACAGTTAGTAACAGAGTCTAAAATGCGAGTATATACATAGATGGGGGGGGGGAAGCTGTCCATTGTACGACAGGTTGAGATTTGTACCATTACCGGGGCCAGTTTTGCAATGCTCTCCCCCGAAGGTGCTCTTTAAGAGAGGTTTTGAAGGTAAGTATAGTTTTACTTTCCTTTACAGTTGTGGGAAGAGCGTTCCACCTTGATGTGGCATAATTGCGAAACGTGTATTCCCCCTTTTTTGTGCCAAATAAGGGTTTTACATGATTTGTGGAGCTCCCTCTGGTGTTATGATCATGGTATTCCTTGACCTTTGGGAAGATTTTTTACATGTACATGGGTACCATAGAGCAGTGGTTCCCAAACTTTTTGTGCCCAAGGCACACCAAAGGACAAGTAAAAATCTCAAGGCACACCTATTGTGCGAAATAGCCCTTATAACACGTGTTATCACTCATATCATGTAAAATATCTGTAAATGTGCATAATTATTTACTAATGCCAAATAAAATGTGACAGACAACTATATTACTCATGAAATATTTATTAACGAAATATTTCAGAAATTAATTTGAAACTTTATCAAATTAGGCGTCATCAAAGCACAGGGATGAAATGTATACCAATATAATCTGTGGACTCTCAGGGCTCGACATTATAAATGGCCCGCTGGCCCGGAAGCATTATTTAGACACCGCGGCCAGCATAATGTACTTTCAACTCGCCCCACAGCTATTTGCTGCGGAGCGCAGCGCGAGCAGTCTCCCGTGAGCGGGAGCGCACTCCTTCACTACAGACTGTCTCTATCTCTCTCTCTCTCTCTCTCTCTCTCTCTCTCTCTCTCTCTCTCTCTCTCTCTCTCTCTCTCTCTCTCTCTCTCTCTCTCTCTCTCTCTATCTATAACTATCTATCAATATATCTATCCATCTATCGCTCTCTCTCTCAATCTATCTCTCAATCTATAAGGAACCGCAGTAGACAAAAGGCGTTGCTATAGCAACACGTCATGTTTATATGAAAAGGGGTGGGGTCAATATGACCCGCTGGGCGGAAATAGGTATAAATGGCAATTTTTTGGGCGATTTCTTCAATCTGACTTCATATTGACAATTTTTAACAACATAGGGTGCTACATAACACACTTTCAGGAAAAGTCACGGACTGGAAGACTTTAATATTTTATTGAAAAAAAGTTACACAGTTCTAGTGTTGTCCTTCAGCCTTCGATGTGTCACAGTCTTATAATTCCCACCTGCAACTGCGTTAACAGTGAAATATGGGGTTCTGTGAGGATTTTTTTTTTAAAGAATTGTTTTTAGGTATAGAGTTGCCTCTGTATTATGAAATGAGTGCATACAAAGTACTGATATAGTAAATTAAAAAATAATTATTTTTGTGTAGTTGTATATTGCAATAATAACGTATGGTTGTCACAAAATCCCACGGCACACCCGGACTTGGCTCACGGCACACCAGTGTGCCGCGGCACTAGTGATGGGAATTCCGGCTCTTCTTGGTGAGCCGGATCATTTGGCTCGGCTCACCAAGAAGAGCCGGCTCTTTCGGCTCCCAAACGGCTCTTCAGTTTACCACATATTATACCTTTTATAATTCAATCAAATGTAGCCTTGTTTTGACTAATGATTTATATGTGTACACATATCACTTAAATTATTCAATACATCCTTTGTACGGAAGTATTCAAAAGTAAAAATGACATGTTTAATATCAATTATTTGCTGTGGCCAATTGTTTTCATTGCATTTACAGACCCTTGTATCTCTCTGATACCACCCAATGAATGCACAGACTTGCTTGTCGAACCACGCTACACAAAGCAGATAGCAACACCTATAACAAAACCCGAGGTGACAGGGCTTTCAGTGTTGCAGCTCCTAGACTGTGGAACAGCCTCCCAGTACATATCCGGACTGCTGAGTCTATTGAACTTTTTAAATCTCAGCTAAAAACTCACCTCTTTGCACTGGCTTTTAATACTAGTTGAACATTACATTTTTACATTTGTATGTGTTTTTTAAAAAATATTTTTCTAGTTATTGTGCTTTTTATCATGTTTTTAATTATTGTTTTATTATTGTACTCCCATTGTGTTATTTAATATGTATTGCCTGTACAGCACTTTGGTCAACTGAAGGTTGTTTTAAATGTGCTATATAAATAAATAAAGATTGAGATTGAGATAAAAACTTAAGCATAGACATTTTAAAAAATGGGCTACTCTATCGACATTTTAAAATTATATTTAAAGAAAAGGCCCTGACTAAACAGCAGGGCTCTATTTCAGTATTAACTATAGAAAAAAAGACAGCAACAGCTGACATCAAATCTTTGCCGAGCCCAAGGATAATCATAAATAAATAACATAGTGAAAATAAATATATTGCAATGCTCAGTACAGCAGCATCCAACCGTCTCTAATCATAAAAAAACATAATAAAAATAAATGTATTGCAATGCTCAAAACAGCAGCATCCAACAGTCTCTAATCCTTGGATATTACATGTCACTGCATGCATGCACGGAGCAGCTGTAGCGCGGAGATCATCATATCATTCTGTCTTGTATTACTTAACAACAACAAAATAACAAAAAAAAACGGCTCGTTCGCGGGCGCGAGCCGGCTCCCGTCGTTCACTTAAAAGAGCCGGCTCTTTGAGCCGGCTCGTTCGCGACCGACACATCACTACGCGGCACACCGTTTGGGAACCACTGCCATAGAGGTGTAGTGTAGTGATGGGAATTATGGCTCTTTGAAGGGAGCCGGATCTTATGGCTCCGTTCCTTTCAAAGAGCCGTTCAAAAGAGCCGTTCAAAAGAGCCGTTTTTTTAAGGTTACTAGGTTTATCTGCAAAATAATCACCAGGATAATGATTGCCAGACCTAATGTCAATAATCGGCATTGTAAACATGACACAAGGTGGCGCCATATCCATGTCATTCATGTCAGTGAATGTACTTTGAATTTACCCTCTGTATGTGTTAAGTAAATAAAGTTGCCTTGCCTTGAATGAAATTCATGCAACTCTTAATATTAGATACTGTGTTTTTAAGTGGCGATGGAGATTATTTGTTGACCCTGCTTTAAAGGATATTTTGCCTTTACAAATGGTGCGCTTTATCACTGCCTGGGTTTTGGTTGAAGTGCATCCAAATGCTGCTGCGTTTTCGCGTTTGGCTCATTTTCCATCCGAAAAACACGTCGTCTACCTGTCCTGTACCACTTGTTATGACTTCTCTCTCGCGCGTATTCCGTTAAGACCCACCCCATCTCACTCCTCGTGCTGAAACCTACCAATCAGAGTAGTGGCGGATCTTCACAGAATACGTTTGGGGAACAAAATCAAGCTTTTTAAAAGGCGAGTGGATTTTGGCAGGCAGTGAGTGCGGACCGTGCGGACCAACGATTGAACGATAACAAGAACGGCTCTCACCAAGTAGGACTCGGTTCCCCTCGTTCGTACCAAAGAGCCGTTCAAAAGAATCGGCTCGTTCGCGACCGACACATCACTAGTGTAGTGGATCTTGTAGACCAGGCCCATTGCAAGTAGCTGTACTCTGTCGTCTACTCTAAGCCATCCTAGGTTGTCAAAGTGGGCAGAGGTGAGGTGGGTTCTAGATGAAAGGTCAAGCAGTAGTCTGACCAGTTTATTTTGCGATGTTTGAAGTTGAAGTTGAAGGTGGCGAGCACTAGTAATTGCTCTTCTCAACTCAAACATACTAAAATGCAGGTCCAATTGATCCCCTAACGCAGGGGTGTCAAACTAAATTTCATCACGGGCCACATCAGCATTATGGTTGCACTCAAAGGGCCGGTTGTAACTTTAAGACTATATAAAAAGACATATATAAATATTGAATATAATAATGTATTATATTACATTATTGCCTCTGCATTGGATTATTATCGGATAGGGTAATAACTTCATAATTAACTACGTCTGAAAGCAGAAGTCTGGGGCAAATAATTGCAAGTCTCTTCAGTGAGAATGTCACAATATGATTTTAAAAGAAAAGCCACATTAAAAAAAAAAGAAAAAAAAGTGACATTTTGAAAAAGAGAAGTGACATTTAAAAAAAAAATCTATTCATGAGAAAATGCTAATTTTAAGGAAAAAGGCATATTTGGACAAAAAAAGTCAAATTCTGAGAAAAAGTCGAATTTGAGATGCATTGTGGGACATGTCGTTTATGGGCAACGTGCTTCTGTAAAGTAGCATGTAACCGTATAATAAACATATTTTATTCTTTGCAAGCTCTTGTGGGGCCACATAAAATGAAGTCGCCCGGGGGCCTTGAGTTTGACACCCCTGCCCTAACGCTTCTACTCTATCCAATATGCTCGGGTTTTCCATTAGTGTATTATTTTTGCACTGCCTGGCTTCCTCTGTAAGGTTATCTGAACTATGAACTTTCCTAAATGTGTGAGCTAGGAGTTCAGCCTTTCCTAAGTTTGTGACAGCCATTTTGTCCCCTCTGCTCAAAACTGGTAACTCATAATTTATTCGAATTCCCTCCATTCTCCTAATCATGCCCCAAACATCTGCAAGCTGTACTTCTCTTCCAATACTATTGCAATATTGCCTCCAAAAAGTGCGTTTTTGCGTTCTTATTGTTCTCCTTACTATAGCCTGGGCCCTTTTATACTGATTCAAAGCTTCCTGAGAATGGAGTTTTTTGAGTTGCCTGAATGCTTTATTTCTGTCTTTAATGGATTTGTTACATTCAAAAGGTGCGTTCACACCGGAGTACTTTGGTGTACTTTTCCCACAATAGTTCATCAGAACTACGATATATTTGCGTTCACACCAAAAAGCCCCAGGAACTAAAGTAGCTCAACTTAGTTCGCGAGACTCGCTTTTCAGTCCCTGCCACAGAGCAGGGTCTTTCGTGGGATAAAGTAGTTCGTACGTCTGATTGGCTGTGCGGAATGCAAACCACGCCCGTTTGACTCAGAATTTTTTGTTGTAAGCGGCCATTGTATTTCCTCGCTTCGCAGCACACACGAAGAGATTCCTTTTGTGAAAGCAGTTATTATAGCAACACTAAATAAATCAATTGGAGCGGTGGAGTGATGAGGATGAGGATGTGTCTGCGCTTCTGGCGATTGACTCGGAGGACGCGAAGCGCCAGAAGCTTCTACTGAATGCAGTTTCTGTGGCTCTGCAAAGTTAGCAGACCTGGCAAAGTCATGTCGGGACGACTACCAAGGTAAAATAAAATACACACACTGTTTTAATCTGCACAATACTGGTCTTAGATGTACTTTTATTTGCTCAGTAGATCGAGCTAGCCATGCTAGAACTAGCTAACGTTAGGTCCAAGCTGGCTAATAACATCTAGCTAGCTAGCTATTCTCATCCATGCCCGCTATGAACACGTTTTGACTTGTGAATAAGTGTGCAATGTTCTGTAATTTGCTTCACTAACTCATGGCACTAATCGTGTGTTTCAGGCGAGGTGTTTCTCTCAGGATTAGAAACTAGTTTTCCCCTCCGGGATAAACCCACAATAGATTGTAGTTGCTCTAATTTCAAGTAATTTGCAACATTCATTCTACATGTTAATGGTAAAAGCTTAAACAGTTGATTACCTGCATGCCACAAAGACTGATGTTCTAATATTTTTGCACATTTAAGTAGAAATGTAATTGAAATTCTATTTACTGTCTAAACATTGTTCCTTCTCATAGTATTATCCTAAATAGTTTGACCTTGTTTCCTCAGAAGGCTTCTCAGACTACATGGAGGATCCCTCAGAGAAACACAGTTTCCACGTTCAGTTCCCCCCCGCTGAGAGTAGGCAGCCTGCGCCCGGTCAGCGGACACCATCAGGACCACTATCTGATCACAGAGGATCCCATCCTGACCGCTGCTGCCATACTGCAGCAAACAGGAGGGAACGGAGGTGAAAACACACTTTATACATTTAGATATGTGGAGCACAAAGAAAAGTGTTGAGTTTAACTATAAAAATATTAGTTTCAACTAACCTAATACCGTTATATGAACTTTGCTGTGTTTTCAGCGTAGCTTTGTAAAGGTAACATTTAGCAGCTAAACTGTGGATAACAAGTGAACCACATTGGTTTGTTATTCAATATGGCCACCAAAAGCTTTTTGAATCATTACATGTCACTTGTTAGATGCTTTTATCCAAAGCTTACCTACTCAATACTGTGGGCAATCCCCACAGGAGCACTTTGGGGTGAAGTGTCTCGGGGACACAACGACATGCTACACCCTACCCCTACACACTACCCCTCCGTTTGCGCGTTCGCGCGGAGGGTCCGCCACATTAAGTGCTGTTCCAAACCAACGAGTGTGGAGGGGGAGTGGGCTATCAAGCCCTCAAACAGCGAGTCTGCATCGGTGCTGACTTGAGACCGGTCTCTACCTGACCGGAGTCACGCTGTGTGTGTCCGTCAGGAAACACGCTGTTAAAAAGTAGTTCCAGCAAACATCCACTGATAAATTGCGATGTTAACAACCTCATGATAACCTCATATTTTTTTAACTTAGGATCATACCTGTGTTTAGTCTAGAAAAAGGTAAATGTGTGCATTTTATTATAAAGTTGTGTTTATTTACAGACTGTTGCAAAAACTAAGAAACTTATAAACATCAGGTTTAAAACTAAAAGAGCTTTACAGAAAAAGTAACACAATGAAAGATGTTTGGAGTTTTATTTGAGTTATTAATTTACATTTTTTGTCTAAGAGAAGCTGATTTGAAACCGTTGTTACATACAGTTACGGCATTTCCTGTTTCTGCCGGAGAGAGGGGAGTTTGTCCCAAAGCTTGCCGCTGTATTTACTCCCTCCATCTGACAGGAGGGAGCCTCGTTGAGCTGCGAGTGTGGCTACAGACGGAGTTCACTCCGTCACGGAGGGGTAGGGTCGAGGGAGTGGTTTGGGATTGGGCCTCAGAGGTGGAGATCGCCCACAGTGATGACTCTGACGTGGGGGGCTCTCTGTTATGGGCTGCTCCCCTTCTGGTATTTGGACAATGTTGTGTCGTTGTTGCGATTAAACTGATCTTGTATCTTGCATATTTCACCTTAGGAAAGTGGGCACGCGATGACAGCTTCCTTGACACCATCATGGCGATGGACTGCCGTGCCATGGTCAGCAAGGAGAATGAGGACCTGCGTGCCAAGGAGATGCACGACGAACGGCTGCTGCATTCACACAAGGCCCAGGAATCGGACGACCAGCTGCTCATGGTGCCAGGTGGAGCAATAAAATACCTTTCAGGCTGGGCTTCTTGCAGTGCTAAGCGAGCTGATTAAATCCAACAGGCCTTCAATACAAAAATTAAGAAAAACTTGTCGTCGTTGATAAACTGTACAATGACTTGTTGGGAGGCGTGTGGTGCAGTGGTCTGGTGCGTTGGTGTTCGGATCAGGGGAGCACAAGTTCAAACCCCACTGCAGTCAGGATGTCGTTGTGTCCCTGGGCAAGACACTTCACCCCAAATTGCCTACACCTGGGACAGTTCATTTTGTATTATTGTGATTATATATATGCCACTGTTATTAATACTGACACTTCACTTTGCACTAAGGTGTGTCTGCTGCTGAGCCTACCTATTGTTATTATATATATATATATATATATATATATATATATATATGTTATTATATATATATATATATATATGTTATTATATATATATATATATATGTTATTATATATATATATATATATATATAATATATATATATTTATTTATTGCCACTGTTATTATATTGTTTTGATACTACTGACACTTATTGATCTGCTGCTGATAAATAAAAGAGAACCTACATTGCGATTAAACAGAAAATGTATCTTGCTTATTTCTCCTGACACTTTATCTTTATGGTGACCTGTGTAGCATCCTATACATCACATGTAAGTGATTATTCTGATACCATCATGACACCATGAAACTGGCGAAGCTTTATTTATTGTGTCCCACCCCATATATGTGTCTTTGAAAAAGATCATTCAATTGTATTTCAAAATGGCGTCCATCAACACAAACACTATTTATAGAAAGATAAATGGTTAAGTTTGTAATTAACAGTGTTGTGAGTTCAATATTTTAATTAATTATAGTAAGGGAACATAGGAGGATATATAATAAAGGTGTTAACTGCTGAGCCTATTTACTGTGCAATACTACAGACATGTTAGTGGTATTATTTCTTATCTAACTCTTTCCTATGGTCAGACAAATCAGAAGTCATTTAAACAATTTGAGATTGTTCTTTTTGTTTCTCAATTGATTTTCCAGAATATGCACCACCTAGGCAGACTTTATATCACAAATAAATGAATGACATGTACTACAGTAATTGATTATATTGATATTGCCTACTCAGATATAAAATGAAATCAATTCAAAGTTTCTTGCTGCTTTTAATGCAATTCATGGCTGCAGGGCAAATGTCCAAAATCCTTATTCTACAATCATTTAATCAAGACACTTGTGTATATTTTACTTTCATTTGTAATAAACAAAAAAATATGAATGGTTGTCATCAAGCTGGGTCGCCGGTAAGGCAGTCCATTCCTCCCTGTACTCATCACCACGACGCTCACACAGGTTATGCAATACGCAACATGCTGCCACCTGGATCTTGATATTGTCCATGTTGCAGTCGTTTCGCTTCAAGCACCGCATATCTGGAACACATACAAAGACACAAATTAGCCCGACATAACTCCATAAATCCTACATTAGATAGTATTAATGTGATTTACTGAACGTACCATTGCTGTTCTTTGGGCGTGATAACGGTCATCATCCTCAGCTGACGAAACATGTCCATAGCGTGTGCTTGTCGCCGTCCAGTCCTTTTGTTAAGGCTTCTTAACCGCGATCTGTATTTGTGGCTGAGTTATTGGCTTAAATAACTCGGCACCAAAACCACAACTTCAGTCAACTCCATAGCGTGTCTGACTGAGGTCGGAAGGTAAACAGAAGCATACAGCGGAAGCGGAAGTTTTTTTTCTTCTTCTCTCGGTTTTTTGGCGGATTGCAACTTTAAGGTGCATACCGCCACCTACTGTACTCGCCGTGAAGTTGTTTGCGGCCTGCCAGGAAAAGCTAAGCAGAAGAAGAAGAAGTGGCGTCAGCGGCTCATTTGCCTAATCCACCCCCAGGAACTCATTTTGGTGTGAACGCGATCTGCTTTAGTTCGTCAGAACTAAAAGAACTCTCATGAACTAAAGTTCTCAGGAACTACTGTGGGAAAAGTACTTGGTGTGAACGCGCCTAAAGTCCCACCAGGGTACACTCTTGGTACGCCTAGCTCCTGCAATTTCCGGAACTGTTTCCTCAGCTGAATGAATGATAACCTTAACCAGCTCATCATTTAATTTATTTATATCATCATCATTTTCCTCTTGAAGTGTTTCACATCTATTCGTACTTACAACTTGGAAGGCATCCCAATTAGCCTTTCCCAATTTCCATCTAGGAATTTTCTTTTCCTTTTCAAAACTTATGTTGGTCCCAACTTTAGTCATTACCGGATAATGATCGCTGCCCACTGTAGCATGCTTTACCACATTCCATGTACTTATACCTGCTATAGCACTAGATGTCAGGTCGAGTACTGTTTCTATATTCTTCGTGCAATTATATCGTGTTCCTTCCCCAGTGTTAATACACACTAGCCCGTGGTCATCTATACATTCCTCAACTACTGCACCACTTGCATCTGTGCTACTGCTTCTCCATAGCGAGTTATGTGAATTAAAATCCCCACACCATATTACTTTGTCTTGCAGTGAACCCCCAGCATCCTCTAATATAAGGCGCGTTCACACCGGAGTACTTTGGAGTACTTTTCCCACAATAGTTCATCAGAACTACGATATATTTGCGTTCACACCAAAAAGCCCCAGGAACTAAAGTAGTTCAAATTAGTTCGTCAGACCCGCTTTTCAGTCCCTGCTAGAGAGCAGGGACTGTTGTGGGAGAAAATAGTTTGTGCGTCTGATTGGCTGTGCGGAATGCAAACCACGCCCGTTTGACTCTGAATTTTTTTTTGTAAGCGGCCATTGTATTTGCTCGCTTCGGCCAGCGCACCCGAAGAGATTACTTTTGTGAAAGCAGTTATTATAGCAACACTAAATAAATCCTCGGAGTGGTGGAGTGATGAGGATGTGTCGGCGCTTCTGGCGATTTACTCGGAGGACACGAAGCGCCGCATTCAGAAGCTTCTACTGAAAGCAGTTTCCGTGGCTCAGCAAAGTTAGCAGACCTGGCAAAGTCATGTCGGGACGACTACAAAGGTAAAATAAAATACATGCACTGCACTGTTTTAATCTGCACAATACTGGTCTTAGATGTACTTTTATTTGCTCAGTAGATCGAGCTAGCCATGCTAGAACTTGCTATCATAGGTCCAAGCTGGCTAACAACATCTAGCTAGCTAGCTATTCTCAGCCGTCCCCGCTATGAACACGTTTTGACTTGTGAATAAGTGTGCAATGTTCTGTAATTTGCTTCACTAACTCATGGCACTAATCGTGTGTTTCAGGCGAGGTGTTTCTCTCAGGATTAGAAACTAGTTTTCCCCTCCGGGATAAAACGATAATATAACGTTAGCAATTAGCATGCTAGCTGGACATAATGCTACCTTAACAATACATTGTAGTTGCTATAATTTCAAGTCATTTGCAACATTCATTCTACATGTTAATGGTAAAAGCTTAAACAGTTGATTACTAGTGATGTGTCGGTCGCGAACGAGCCGATTCTTTTGAACGGCTCTTTGGTACGAACGAGGGGAACCGAGTCGTACTTGGTGAGAGCCGTTCTTCTTATCGTTCAATCAAAGTTGGTCCGCACTCACTGCCTGCCAAAATTCACTCGCCTTTTAAAAAGCTTGATTTTGTTCCCCAAACGTATTCTGTGAAGACCCGCCCCTACTCTGATTGGTAGGTTTCAGCACGAGGAGTTAGGTGGGGTGGGTCTTAACGGAATACGCGAGAGAGAGAAGTCATAACAAGTGGTACTGGACAGATAGACGACGTGTTTTTCGGATGGAAAATGAGCCAAACGCGAAAACGCAGCAGCATTTGGATGCACTTCAACCAAAACCCAGGCAGTGATAAAGCGCACCATTTGTAAAGGCAAAATATCCTTTAAAGCAGGGTCAACAAATAATCTCCATCGCCACTTAAAAACACACTACTAATATTAAGAGTTGCGTGAATTTCATTCAAGGCAAGGCAACTTTATTTACTTAACACATGCAGAGGGTAAATTCAAAGTACATTCACTGACATGAATGACATGGATATGGCGCCACCTTGTGTCATGTTTACAATGCAGATTATTGACATTAGGTCTGGCAATGCAGTCAATCATTATCCTGGTGATTATTTCGCAGATAAACCTAGTAACCCCGCCCCCTTTTTTAAAAAACGGCTCTTTTGAACGGCTCTTTTGAACGGCTCTTTGAAAGGAACGGAGCCATAAGATCCGGCTCCCTTCAAAGAGCCATAATTCCCATCACTATTGATTACCTGCATGCCACAAAGACTGATGTTCTAATATTTTTGCACATTTAAGTAGAAATGTAATTAAAATTCTATTTATTTTTCCTTTTTTTATTGATTGTTATAATTGTACTCAGCCATGTTATGTTAGATGTCAATCCACTTACACTGTAACTACTTGAAAGAAGGTTACACATCTAACTGATGTCCACTAATCCCTATAAAACAAAGTTCAAGCATACATTAAGCACAAAACAATACATTGTGTACACTGTCCCTGCCTGCACCATGTCCAATGTTGGACAATGTTGTCTCGTTGTTGCGATTAAACTGATCTTGTATCTTGCATATTTCACCTTAGGAAAGTGGGCACGCGATGACAGCTTCCTTGACACCATCATGGCGATGGACTGCCGTGCCATGGTCAGCAAGGAGAATGAGGACCTGCGTGCCAAGGAGATGCACGACGAACGGCTGCTGCATTCACACAAGGCCCAGGAATCGGACGACCAGCAACAAAATACCTTTCAGGCTGGGCTTCTGGCAGTGCTAAGCGAGCTGATTAAATCCAACAGGCCTTCAATACAAAAATTAAGAAAAACTTGTCGTCGTTGATAAACTGTACAATGACTTGTTGGGAGGCGTGTTGTGCAGTGGTCTGGTGCGTTGGTGTTCGGATCAGGGGAGCACAGGTTCAAACCCCACTGCAGTCAGGATGTCGTTGTGTCCCTGGGCAAGACACTTCACCCCAAATTGCCTATACCTGGGACAATTAATTTTGTATTATTGTGATTATATATGCCACTGTTATTAATACTGACACCTAACTTTGCACTAAGGTGTGTCTGCTGCTGAGCCTACCTATTGTTATATATATATATATATATTGCCACTGTTATTATATTGTTTTGATACTAATGACACTTATTGATCTGCTGCTGATAAATAAAAGAGAACCTACATGCACAGCACTAGCATCATGACTGTCTTTGTTTAAACCAGCAGCAGTGCAGCGGTACACAGACTAACCTGTGTTTGTGTAACGTAGTTCTTCAGGTGTGTATGCTTAACATGTATGTATTTATCACAGTAAAGATGGTATACAAAAGCTTTTTTAAGAGCTTTCAACCTCATCCCATTGTCTTTAACACACATTTAACATAATAATATACTCATATTAATATACAAATATACAGTATGAGTACTGTTTTGATACTGAACAGGCCCAGCCGAAATTACATTGGCCCACCCACAATTGAAATCCTGGCGCCGCGGCTGCTTCAACTTAACACAGTTGTGGACTTTTTCTGTTTCTTTGCTCTTATTGTTGTTTTGCATTGTAACCTGCGTTCCTCCTGAAACTTTCTTTGCTGCCTCTGCATAGCTAACTTCCTGCGTCACCCTGACTCACTGCACCTCTTCTGCTTTCTTGCTAACCTCACATCCACGGTACGCTGAGCCATGCTCCCCTCCACAATTGCAACATTTCAGCTTTGCCCCTTCTTCACATATGAGAATAACTGACGTAGCAGGGAATTGTAAAGAGGATTATTTCAGCCAATCAGAGGTGGACTTTTTCAAATGTATTTCACTTTTTCATTTCCTGCCTGGACCGGCAATATTTTCACGGACCGGCCTTCAAAGTATGGGGGGATAAAGGGCTGTAGTGCTGATGCTCCGGCACCATTTTTGCGTGCTCAAATCAACTGTTGTGAACGTCGTTTGTTGAAAGTAGTTTCGAGCAGCAACCCGCACCGCTTGTGAAGTGACGACAAACACCGAATCAGCCGGAATATATCTTTCCTGTCGGTACCAGGCCGCGGACCACTGCCTTATCATACGCTTACATTTTTTGTAAAAGCACTTAAGATATTCATTGCTATCGGGATGTTAAGAGGATTCCATGGAATATAAGAAAAAGTGTATCTCGATCCGGTTTCTCAAACTTACCTACCCCACCTTTAAGTACATTTTTCTGGTATCAGTACTTTACTCCACTACTTATTTTTCTGACGACTTTTTACTTTTACTTCTTACATTTTGAACACAAATACCTGTACTTTCTACTTCTTACATTTTGAACACAAATACCTGTACTTTCTACTCCTTACATTTTGAACACAAATACCTGTACTTTCTACTTCTTACATTTTGAACACAAATACCTGTACAGTACTTTCTACTTCTTACATTTTCCAAACAGGCTGGTTCCTTTAGTTTGAATGTGTGTTTGGTGGCGTGATCATTATTATTTAGAGTCATTGCGTGCCTATTGATTTGAACACGATCCGTGTATCCATCATTTCCTGGTCTTCTCTAAAGAAGAGGGACCAATGAAAATGTTGTCATGTTGCCGTTGTTCAGCATGGAAACATTCATTAGCTAACAATGACATTATTGTTCTATTAATATAAAGGGAGGTCAGGTACTCTTTAAAACAGCTGCTAGTTATGGGTACTTTTTACTTATTTCAAAGCCCATACTTCTTTACTTTTACTTGAGTAAAGAAGTTTAGTCAGTACTTCTACTTTTACCAGAGTATTTTTAAACACGAGTATCTGTACTTCTACTTGAGTAAAGGATGTGTGTACTTTTTCCCTCTCTGCTTTTATCCATAGCGACAGGATGTGGGAAAACCCACGACATGCTGACTGCAGTAATCAGATGTTTAGCGCACTCCCTCACTGAGCCACAGCCTCCTATGATAGTTACATGAGCAACCTGTGAGAAGTCTGACTTATGTGTTGTATTGAAACCAAAGTTTGTCATTATGATGTTTTTTATTAACCTGTTAAGCCCTGAGCCTGTTTTTCAGGTCTCAGGCTCGAAAATCACATTCCCAGAACAAATGACTATATTTTCACTTTTAAAAAGGGTAAATTAATAATTAATAATCTTCTTTCTCAAAGTAATGATAAACCTGTGAGTTGGATGTAAAAAAGTCAGAATCAATATAGATTTTTTTATTTTAAAGTAAATTCAGATTGAACATATTAATAAAATGTAAATTATAGTGTCCGTCCAAAAAACAAACATTACTTATAGTGAAAACCACCCTTGAAAGATGGGATAGTAGACTAAAAGCTTTAGGAATCCAAACGATAACATATAATAAGTACCCTGTATCAAGATTGATGCAAAACAAGTGACATTTGACCTTTTTAGAGAGATTTAGAAAAAAAGAAAATACTTCTGGGGTCATTTGGGTGGATTTGACCTATCTCTGGCCCCCCTCGGTCAATTTTGATGATTGACATCTCTTTTTAACCGTTAGAGCCAATAGAATCGAGGGGAAGTTCCTAAAATCCATTTAAATATTACCCATTGGTGAATAGAGTGATATGTATCCAGAATGCCCCGGAACAGGAAGCTGTCATACACTCTGGTTGCTATCATTAGCAGCTAATATCAAAAGTCAGTTTTTAACATAAAAATTGAATGATGGATCATCAGTAATCATTTCTAAGTGACACAGACACATTGGATTAACCTATGGATTAACCTTCAGCCACTTCTTTATCGTTTTAATGCCATTGTACATGACTTTTGATCAGAAAACAACACAGGTCAGACGTTTTTAGCGGTTTTGGCTACCTAAAGCTATTTATTTTTGTTGTTGTTTGTTGTCATTTCGCCGCGAGTTCTAATCGCTCAGATTCCAGATTATATATCTGGAATCTGTGGAATCTCACGATGCTAATCGATGTCTTGTATGTGCATATACGATCAGTAATAAGGGTATTTTTCCCGAGTTCTGTGCTAAGTGCGTAAGCATTTTTTCGCTCAGGGCTAATTCAGAGGCTCGGCATTAGACTTGTGCTTTGTTTCTGTAAAAATGGTTCATATCTTCAGTTAGCTGAGTTTCTAACGGTTACGTGAGTATGACACATTAATAGGTTTTTAAATATTAAGAAGCCCTGAGACACAGTGTCGTGAAAAAACACCCAGCAGGCCCCCGATTAGGGTCCTCTCGGGCTTAACAAGTTAAATTGTAATGTAAAATGATGTGTATTTTTAAACACGAGTATCTGTACTTCTACTTGAGTAAAGGTGTGTGTACTTTTGCAATCTCTGCTTTTATCCAAAGCGACAGTATGTGGGCAAACCCACGACATGCTGACTGCAGTAATCAGAAGTTCAGCACACTCCCTCACTCAGCCACAGCCTCCTATGATAGTTACATGAGCAACCTGTGAGAAGTCTGACTTATGTGTTGTATTGAAACCAAGGTTTGTCATTATGATGTTTTTTATTCAATTGTAATGTAAAATTGTGTGTGTGTGTGTGTGTGTGTGTGTGTGTGTGTGTGTGTGTGTGTGTGTGTGTGTGTGTGTGTGTGTGTGTGTGTGTGTGTGTGTATGTGTGTGTGTGTGTGTGTGTGTGTGCAGTGTTACTGGTGTATCTGTCAGACTGGAGAAGATGAGTGATTCAAAAGATGAGAAGGAGGACACATCTTCCGTCCCCAGCTCTCTGTCTCTGAAGAGTGACGGGTCTAAAGGCACATTTCTGGACTTCAGGGATCGACCTGGACCCTCAGAAACAAAGTAAGAGTCTGTTTCTCCTGTGAACTGACCTGAAGAGGATTCAGTGTTTATGTTATCTGATCATCTAAACTGTTATTTCGTAACTACATGAGCGCAGTACAGAAACAAAGAAGAAGAAAGTTTTTTTTTTTTGTGATCAAATGTTTTATTTATAAAAGAAATGGGACAATCAATAACATAAAATGCAATACATTACAAAAACAGCACAAAACTAAAGAAAGAAACAAAACCCAGTGACGTGACGTCCCTCCCCACCCACCCATCCAGATCACCATCCCCATTAGATAGTTATCCTAATATGCCCTTGAGGTTCACAATGAGCGAAGTCCACATCTCTATTGTTGACTCCTTTGCCCAATGTACCCGGGCTGTCGATATTTCTAGATACGATATGTCTAGATATGTTAGAACCCAGACCTTACGTGTGAGGGAATGGGGAGGCTTCCACCGAGTCGCAACCAATTTTTTTGCTGCTGTAAGCCCGGCTAATAGTGCTCGCCTTTTGGTCAGGGTTAAACCCAGGTTGGACAGGTCGTTTAAGATAAGTGTGACAGGTGAATGAGGCACGTTAGTCTCAAATATCGCCGAAAGGTTAGAGGCAACCATCTCCCAGAATCAGGCCACTGGCGGACATTCCCAGAACATATGTAAATAAGTACCAATAGCGTCTACGTCACATAGAGTGCAATTTGGATCAGCAATTATTTTCATTAAACAAAGCTTCCTAGGCGTAAGGTAAACTCTATGAGTAAAATTATAATGTATGTGCTGGTGGTCAGGATTCCTAGAAGCTATTAGTATATTGGACCAGACTTCATCCCAATCAAACTCTGGATCCAGATCTGGGATATCGGCCCTCCATATCGCATCTAACGCCAGAGGTCTATAAGCGTGTTGTGAAATGAACCAGTAAAGTTTGGAAACAAGGCCACTTGTACCTCTAGTGGAGTGTAGAATGTTATGAAGCGGGTGTGGTGATAGAGGACTTTGCAATGGAATACCGCTAGCCCTTAAAGCCGACCTCAACTGTAAATAAAAGAAAAAGGAGGAACGAGGTAAATCAAATTCTGTACACAGCTCCCGAAACTAACGCAGACCTTCATCTCCATAGACGTTCCCCAGTATATGAACCCCTCTCACTTTCCACTGAGGAAACTGAATGGGATGGCCACCAATCAACAATCTGGCATTGTTAAATAATGGGGAACATGGATTCCATGCATAGGGGCAGCCACATAGTTTCTCTACCGCCCTCCAGACAGACAGCAATTGTGATACAATGGGGCCGAACCTGCAACGACACTGCGCAATAGGAATGTTAGAATACAAGAGATCTTGAAGGGTGTAAGGATGCACTAGACTCTCTTCCAGGGCCCGCCATGACACTGATTCCTCAGACTGGAGCCAGGTTAATAAGGGTCTAAGCGTGAAGGCCCAATAATAGTGTTTAAAATTTGGGAGAGACAAACCCCCGGCCTGTCTGTCCCGCTGCATTGTAGAGAGCTTGATGCGTGGGCGTTTGCCTTGCCATAACAATTTCGTCACAGCTGTCTGTAGCTTGCTCCAGTACTGAGTTGGTGGAGGAAGAGGTAGCATTGAACTGAAAAAATGTACTCTGGGTAGAATGTTCATCTTGATTATTGATACACGGCTGCGAAGTGAATTAGGCAGAGAAGACCATCTATCCAAATCAGAAATTATTTTATGAAGCGTGTTACCATAGTTATGTTTAACTATTGTCTGAATCGAAGGAAAAACGTCTATCCCCAGGTATGTAAAAGTGTTGACAACTGGGATAGATGGAGGGACAGGTGCATTGATCATTGCCTGGTTAAGTGGCATCAAAGCAGATTTCTGCCAATTTATCTTAAACCCAGAAAGCTGACCATATCGATCGACAATAGACAGTATTCTTGGGATACATTGTACAGCATTGCCCAAATACAATAGCACATCATCAGCATATAACGAAAGATGATGATGCGTACCATTAATGGAGATTGGGGATAACGTGGGTGACTGACGAATGGTCTGTGCCAGCGGCTCAAGTGACAGCGCAAATAGCAAGGGGCTTAGCGGACAGCCTTGCCTTGATCCTCTCGAGATAGCAAAAGATGGGGAGCATACCTTGCCTGTAAGCATCATAGCTGTTGGGTTTTTATATAGCACCTTGACCATGTCAATAAAAGGGGCGCCAAAGCCCATTGCCCCGAGTACCGACCACAAAAAGGGCCATTCTAGACGGTCGAAGGCCTTCATCGCATCAAGTGAGAGAACTGCAGCTGGGGAAGGTAGATGTTGGGCCCCATCTATGATGTGTAATAGCCTCCTTACATTGTCAGCGGCTAGCCTGGATTTTATAAAGCCTGTCTGATCGCTATGTACTAGATCCGTCATGTGAGACTGAAGGCGCCTAGCCAGCACTTTGGCATAGATCTTTACGTCAGTGTTTAAGAGTGAGAGGGGCCTGTAACTAGTACACTCTGTCGGATCCTTGCCTTTTTTAAGAAGCAAGGATAACAGGGCAGTGTTTACGTCTCTCAAAAATGAACCCTCCTTAATAGAAAATAATATCATCTCTACAAGCAAGGGGCCGAGCAAGGGCCAAAAGGTGAGATAGAATTCAGGTGGAATACCATCTGGGCCTGGCGACCTGCCCTTACGCATGTCCATTACTGCTTTCTCAATTTCGTGGTGTGTGATGGGGGCATTCAGATTTTCAGAGTCGCTGACAGAAAGAGACTCCATTTGGATATTATTTAAAAAATCATCGCATACAGATTGGACAAAGCCACTCTCCGAACTGTACAGATCTTTGTAGAAAGAAACAAAGGTGGTGTTCACGCTCTTGGGATCGGTTAGAACAGTGCCATCTATAGATTTAACACTGAAAATATCAGCAAAATGTTCATTGGTCCGAAGCCTCAAGGCCAGCAGGTGGCTAGGTCTGGCGGAGTGGAAGTAGTAAGTCTGTCTGGTTCTGTGCATAAGAAATTCTGAACGGCGTCTGAGGAGAGAATTAATTTATTTTTTGATCAGGTCTTTTGGAGTGCAACAGAATCGCTGTAATGGTGTTGTAAGTTAGCATCGAGAGCAGCATACTTTAGTTCTAATGCTTCCAATTTAGCTGCACGTTCCTTGTTTCGGGTGGATGCGTACAGAGTGGTGTTGCTTCTAATAAAGCCCTTCGTTGCCTCCCACAAAAATCTCGGGTCAGACACTGACCCCTTGTTGAACCCCAAAAACTCGCGGAGGTTAGTCTCAAACTGAGACTTGTATGTTTCGTCACGCAGCAGTGAGGAGTTAAAACGCCATCTGGGAGCTCTAGTGGGGACAGCCCTAAGTGTGACAGAACAGTAGATGGGTTTGTGATCAGTCCATGTAACTGGTATATAGAAAGCCTTTCGAACATTATGAAATAGATCTTTGGACGCAAAGAGAAAATCTATCCTAGAAAAGGATTTATGTCTACCTGAGAAAAAAGAGTAATCTTTTATGGAGGGATTCATCACACGCCAGATGTCTATCATATTTGTTTGGGCCGCCCACCGGCGTAACGCATCAGAAGCGAGACGTTGGTCTCTACTCTCAGCCCCACCCGTTCTATCCATGTTGCTATCCCATACTGCATTGAAATCTGCGCCCATAACCAGACGAAAGCCCGTGAGATCCCGTAGAGTTTTGGTTAATTGGTCATAAAAGCCAGCCTCGAAAGTGTTGGGAGCATAGGCAGAAATCAATGCTATATTCTGCCCGTCCAGACAAATCTTGGCAATGGCCAGTCGCCCCTCCTTGTCCGTCCAAGAGCCGATCAGATCCAATTTCAGCTTGCGCCTACAAACTATCATCACACCCTTGGTCTTTGTAGGAGCAGACGAAAAGACAATAGGGTGATAGAGCCTATTTGCAAAGCGGGCCGCATCCTTGCGGAGTAAATGTGATTCCTGTATCATGGCAAAGTCAATATTTTTCTTGTGCAAAAATCCTAAAATAGTGGTCCTTTTATGTGGGATATTGAGTCCCCTGGCATTAATGGAAATCAAATTGAGATTAGTCATAAGTAGAGAAGTGTAAGAATACAATATAAAGTATAGTCACCTCAACAAGCAAGAAATGGTGATCTGGATCCCAAAAAAAACCTTCCCCAAAAAAGAAAAAACATAAAACATAAACAAACTCAAAAACAAACCAAGAAAAGTGAGGAGATACGTCCCTCCTCGACATTCCTGATAAGTCCCTAACTGGACAAATAACTCAAATCTGGGAACTCTAACTGCCTAAGAGGGGCAGCACCATCACCAACCATTAGAACAGGTGATATCTGTTAATTGCTAGACAATGATCTAACGAACTGCTGAGCAACGCGTCAGCGTAGTGAGTCATCAGAACACATGCAAAAGATCCATCACAACATCAAATAATCAAGAGAAAAATAAAAATGTGGGCAAGTAACGTAAGAACATGTGAAATAACCGAAAAAAGAGATACAACAAGATAGTAGTTTGTACCACTTTGACATGGAATGTCGATATACGCCCAGCCATACAGCCTGCCCAGCACCCACACGCATACACTCGCAGCAGCACTCTCCCACCAAGCCTATACACATCAGCGTCCGTACACTCTTAACTCCATCCCGCGTATATAGGCACAAACAGGCCGCGCGTGAACACGGACGCGCAATTATGGCACTTCGGGCTTTCCATACATACAGATGGGGCATCTTATTTCGGACGCCAGCATACAGCTTCCTGCCTACTACCAGCCAGTTACCTGCCTAAGACCTGCCAAAGACCAGTATGTGGGAATGTTAAGCCCTCCCACTATTTTCCAATTTCAGGGTTTAACCAGGAGATGGCGCTATATATTAAATAACTATGGCCAAACTAAGACTTAGTTTTTCACAAGAGAAAATGCAGATATTATATAAAAAACTAAAGTTAAAATCTTGTTTTTAATGCCCCAAGAGCAATAAATCACCGACCCCCCTCTGAGTGAATACCTGTTAACTTAACATCTTGTCACAAGCTTTTTGGAAGCATGTTCAAAGTATCAATAATGTGTAACATTCCCCAGATATTTTAGACACTCTTCCTTACATTTTTAACAAAACAATAACATAAATTGCAAAATAATTACTTTTTTTCACTCCTTTCACTTTTTGATTCTCTTCCAATCTGAGAAAGTCCTTTCATAACGGAGACCTCTATCATCAAGTACTATATATAAATTATATATTACACATTGTCACAAGCTTTTTGGAAGAAAAGACTGACCCAAGAGACCTGTAGTTGACTAATTACAGGCCTCAATAAAGTTTATACATTGATTTAGTTGACAGTCCAGTTTAGCTTTCCTGTGGCATTATGTATTTGTGATTCACTGAATATTTTGTACAACCCAACAGGAAAAGCTAAACAAACATTATAAGGAAAACAATTTGTCTCCCTCTGTTTGCATCTCTGTCTGTCTTAGTCTACTGTATATGTCAGTCTTTCTGTCTCTTTCTCCTTCTCTCTCTCTCTCACCATCTAATAACTCTAAAATCAAATTGCATTACTCTCCACTTTACTGGTCATTTGGTACCTTCAGGACTGCCTCTTCCGCTGGCCAAAGGAGAACATGACTAATGACCCATGATGAATTAATTGAATCATTCCTCTCTGGCCAAATCATTCTGACAATGTGACCACTAAATTCCATAATTGCTCAGAATGGCACCCCTAATTATGTTTGAGTGTTACTGGTGCTTCTAGGTGGACTGGGTGAGGGCAGTGGGTGCATTTCTGAACTCTTATTTAAACATCACCAGAGATATTGTTTGATGGAATCTTCCTTTATTTTATGTATCACCATATATGTGTATGTATGCCTAATTAATGTCTGGGACATGGATAACTAATGCCACACGAACAACACAATATATTTGGCTGTCCTTCATAGATTAAAACCAATTACATGATGAAGGGTTGGACATCTAATCCTGTTGGATATGTTCTATCCTGATATATACCCCAAAACAGCATTCATTTATCAAAACATACATTGTTTCCTTGGTATGTTGAAGGTAAGTGCACGCTGACATGCATGAGACAGTAATGTGATACATTTGGTGTCCCTTTGTCCAAGAAAAGCAACAAAGCAACCGACTAACATCAGAGCAGAGATAAAATAGAGCCTGAAAACACCCAGGTAATCATCAAGGAACCTATTTAAAAAAAAAAAAAATCTTAGAATAATGCTGACTGTTTTGAATGGCAAATGTTGTCAGCCATCATGACTGCATCTCCTCTGAGGCGTAGGCTCCACGAGGACGAAAACGGGTTGAATCCGCATATTTCTCATGCGTATAGCCCTTTAAGCTCGACGACGCCGTAACAGAAACGTAGAAACAGACCCCGCAAACGACAACGGGTCCAAAGGTGGATAGATCTGGGAACGGAGCGCTCTGGGGGGTCCAACGGGGCCATGGGGTCGCCTATACGGTCATGCGTTTCATAGCCCCGCCTCTCCCCGCCTCTCCCCACCTCTGCTGCTCACCCCCGCAAAAGTACACTGCACACTGAATTCAGATTATTTATCTTTATCTCGATATGAACATAAACGCGAGTGAAGTCTAATCTGACAGGACGGAGACACGCAGCTCCTCCCGCTGTGATGCAGCGCGAGCAAAACACACACTTCAAGTCAGATCACCACCCTTATCTATTTTAATTACCTCTCAAACTACCTAAACTAGTTATAAATATGTTTATTTTTACTGTCGGGTTTACTTACTGGATCAGCTGCTGCATGAGGAAGCATGAAGATTTAAACTTTAACACACATTGACCGGCGAAAAACTCTGCGCAGTTCCCTCCGCCCCCACCGCGGAAGTGCAGCCATGACAACCATTCTTCTTCGCTGCTTTTGTGGAGGAAGTTGCTGCTTTTGTGGAGGAAGTTACAGCGCCACGTACAGGTTCGGCATATGTACTGCAGCTTTTCCAGCGGTTGGATGTAAACGGAGCCGTCTCGTGGAGCTTGACACAATCCGGTGTATATTGCGTGTGGGCGGAAGCTTTTTTGCGGTTGCATTTGCGTTACTCCGATGCGTTTTGCCGTATGCGTTCCCTTGGAGCCGGGGCCTAAGAGATAGACATTGGGTCGCAGGAACAGCACCTAAGGCTATGATTATGACACATTTTAAATGCTGTTATACTGACAACCTTAATCCCAACTGAACAGTAGTTTAGCTACTTGGCACTAAGAGTACAGATATGTCTACCATTTCTTTTCAGAGTGTAATATCTGCATTTTCTCTTTTGGTTTGAATAGGAGAAGGGCAATGGTTATCGATGGTGCTTTTAAAGCCTATTGTATACGAACTGTGTGATTTATATTGCTTTTCAAATGCATATAAGCCCCCCATTTACACTGCACTTCCCGTCAAGACACACACACATTCCGATGGCCAATTCGTTTTAAACAAAGAGTAGGCTATATTCAACATAGGGGGGTGGGGGCTGGTGAACGGTATGGTCAATGTTTGTAAACACTGTGACATTTTGACTTTATTTGATAATTTCAGTTAAAAACTAACGTTCATATTTCATATTACTGTTTTGCCTGGCTGAACCTGTCATTTACAGGAAAGGAGTGCACGCTACTAAAGAGACACGCTACCATGGAAACCAAACAATGGTGTTGCTGTATTGAAGTCCGAGTGGAAACAGTCATATTTGGAGCGTTATGTTAGAATGAAACAGCGAGGTTGTGACTCACAAAAGAAAAGTGTTACTTCACTAACTGTAAGCTTGTCACTCAGAGTAACCTACAGTTAACTTAACTGTTGGAAAAGAAAGATCAGGGGGGGGAGAGAGCTGTGATGGGCCATTAGGAGTGTAAACACACAGCTGAGAGCTGCCGTTTCATTCTGACTGTTTAAAAAACGGTAACAACGGACTATTTTTCTTAGCGGATGCATGTACATTTAAATCAATACATACAACTATTTTTTAAATCAATAAAAATATTTTCTAAATCCATAAAAGCATTTTAATTAATATTGGGAGTCATGTCGTTACTTTGTTGAGAATGTGGCCATGTAATAAGCGGGATAATTTGCAGCGACTTGGTCATTATGGGGAAAAATAACACCCAGGGATCAAGATCCCTCCGCGACGCGACGCGGAGGGATCAGTAATTTTTAGTGAATTACTGAGTTTAGGCACGTTAATAACATTTTAATGAAGTTGAATACAGTATATTCATATTTGTCAGTGATTTCATGTCAATTCGGCGAACATAAACGATTAAATTAGGATTAAAAATCGAGAGCCGGCTGCTGTTCGTTTTTTTCGACTAAACAACATTATTTTGTTAAATAACAACATGGTGATGTTTTGTAAATGATTACATGTCTTATTTAGCACAGACTATGATCCTATCCGTGACATATGGATCTTAACAAAGATCCGCTATACATTAGTACCAGACATACTGTACATCCAGCTTACTGTGTCGAAGTTGATTTCACATGACTCCAGTGTGGAACCCCACTGCACCCCCTGGTGGATCAATGATCCATTGCAGCTGGCTTCACAATAATTACATTTATTTATCACGGGGGCGGTATCAAGTCAGACTGGGGGCCGGCCGGCCATCACGGAACGTGCACGAACCAATCACGACCCTCGCGTTTTAAACTGTCCAAAATAAGACGCTCCATCTGTAATGGACATCAACAAACACAGCGCCAGCGCGACAACCACACACATACACACAGGACAAATGATGCTCCGATTTCCCTCGCGACGTTTCTCATGTGCTCCTTTTGCTGGAATCTCAGGAAACGCACCACGAAAGGTCTCGGTGGAGCCCCGGGCCTGATTGGGGCTAGAGACCTGTGAGCACGCTCCAAATCCAGGCCCCCAGGAAAATCCGTCTGAAGGATGTCCGGTAGCGTTGTCTTCAGGAAGGATAAAGCATCTTTCTCCTCAGAATGCTCCGGGAATCCATAGATGCGTGGATTCACCCTATCCCTATCCTCGTATTCCACCAGCTTAGCATTCAGCGTTTCTACCTCCGACGCTAGGGCTGGCTGAGAATTGCGGCGCTGGTCTTCTGTGTCTTCCAGCATATCCAGCCGGGCCTCAGCACTGGTAATTCGGGTAAACACGTTGGCTAGCTTCTCCTCAACAGCCACAACGGCTCTCCGCGTTTCCGATAGTTCTTTCCGAAGGTCAGTAAAGTGCTTTGTTTGGTCCTCAGATAGCTTTTGAAGAAGCTCAAGAATCGCGGTGTTGGTAGGCTCAGTAGCAGCTGAGTTCAACACCGTAATGTCCGGTGAGACATTCGCCGGCTTCGGGCTAGCATTAGCCTTGAGAACCAGGTGTTGTTGAGTTGCATTAACTATGGTTTTCGGATGTTTTTTAGTATTCGGCATGTTTAAATGTAACAGATGACTATTGGGACTAATAACTTGTGACTGAGATAAAAAGTATCACTGATAGTGGGATATTTAAGCAAAAATAAATGGTGATGGCGCCGGAGCCACGAACTTAAGCAGCCATCTTCCTCGACGTCCACTCCTCCGCCCCAAAGAAGAAGAAAGTTAAACCCTCGTGGCGTGGGTCAGAAACATCTTTTTGAATAGATTTTTTTCAGATGGAAAATAACAAGAGTAAGAACTTGGTGGGCAGGATGTTGTTAACCCTTTAACTGCCAGCGCCACCATTTGGTAGAGCACATTTTGTGTCTTGATATCTTGTTGAAAAAAAAGAAAGAAGTTGAACTCCATCTGATTCAGCCAGCTCTACCATCTGGTTGACGTGTTATGCACAAAACAACCTCTAGATGTCACTGTGGTTTGAACAGAATGCCTTTCAGCTAGCTTCCACTGAGGAAGTTGGCATGCTAAAAATCACTGCTGAAGAAATCACTCTTTTTGGTCAACTTGTGTAAGGTAACCATATCAATTTTGACACATTTTAGTGTCAGAGCACTTACTGAACATATTTAGATAACTTGATGCCCAAAAAAAGTTTTAACAAGGTTGTAATTATTTTTTGGAAAATATGCTCAACCAATCGGTGGAATTGGCTTTTTATGGTAAACTAGCAATATTACTTTTTACAGAGTTTCAGAGATGTTTTCCAATAAAAGATGGTAAATAACTGGCTAGATTCATGGTAATATTACTAAATCTAGTACTGCCTTATGGGTCTCAGAGTGAAAGAGTGATAATAATGTATATAGCACCTTTCATGCATGGCACTCAGCCTAAAGTTGCACACAGATGAGCAAGTTAGGCCAACACAGGATGTAGACATTTGCTGTTAAGCCAGTGGTTTCTTATTAGGCCAATTCAGCATATACAGCAAGATGAGCAAGTCTTTCTTTTATTATGAAAAACCCTTAACATTACTTTTTTCCATTTTTTTTTTTTTACAATTATAATTTATTATCTTTTATGAATTTATCTGGTTGTATATATTACTCATTTTCCATAAAAGAAACAAATGTATTTCAGTTTGTGTTTTATTTGAGTTTGATGCATACAAATACTGTACTGCAGGGCTTCTCAAACTCCGGACCAAGGTCCGGATCCGGACCGAACTGCAAATCAATCCGGACCGAACCCTGTGTCCCATTATAAAAAAAATAAAATAATAATAATTAAAAAAATAAATAAATAAAAAAAAATTCTGATTCTGATAAATATATGTACATCATTGTGTACGCGCGTCTTGTGTCTGACGCGTGTCTGATTGTGAGAATGAACGTGCATATATATTTACTTGTGTGCGCGAGCGTGACACGCATTGCAGACCGCAAGTTAACCGCAAGTTTACCTTGACTTTCTAATGCTTCTAATGCCTTTTTTGGGTGGGGGGTGACTTTACTGGCATTGATCCGGACCAGTGACCTTGTATAAAGTTCACAAGTGGACCTTTAATAACAAAGTTTGAGTACCCCTGCTGTACTGTATATGATGATTGTTGAAAATGCACTTTTACCATAAAAGGCCAGCTTGACCAGTTGGTAGAGGCTCATAAAAACAAAACTGTGTGGTCAGTCAACAAAATAAAAATAGTTTGTAGCCCATTTGATAGAAAAATGCAAACAAATAATCTTTCCATATCTTTTTTCTTGGTCCGGCAGTTAAAGGGTTTTAATGGTGTCCAATAAGTTTGAGATCACTGAGACTGATGTAAACTATCTAAACACTCAGGGAGAAGCATACACTAAAGGAGGGAGAGGGGAGGGAGGGAAGAGAGTTCAGCCTCCTGACAGCCTGGTGAGAAGAAACGTGTTTTAGTCGGGTGGTGCTCAACCTCAGGCTGCGGAGCCTCCTCCCTGAAGGAAGGAGGGTGAAGAGGCAGGTGGAGGGATGGGTGGGGTCACCAGCAATGCTGAGTGCTTTGCGGGTGAGGAGGGTGTTGTAGATGTCCAGGAGGGATGGGAGTGAGGCATCAATGATCCTCTCAGCTGTGTTCACGATGCGCTGCAGGGTCTTGCGGTTCGATGCTGTGCAGCTTCCGAGTTGTGAATTTACTCCAGGTGTAACAAAAGTCTGATTTAAGACTTGATTATATTTCACATCATTAATCCAGATCTGTCAAGTAACTAAAGGTATTACATAAATGTGGTGGAGTAGAAGTACAAAGTAGCATAAAATAGAAATACTCAAATAAAGTACAAGTATCTCAAAATTGTACCTAAGTACAGTACTTGAATAAGTGTACTTAGTTACTTCCCACATCTGAAATCAGATATGACTTCAAGTCATGTGCTCATTTCTTAGTAGTTGATCCTTCAACTTGGCCTCAGGAAATGCAAGGACTTCACAGTTTTGCCAACAAGTTTTGGAGAATGCAAATCTGAGGCTTAAACAGGGACAGGGAGGTGCATCTGCAGCATCTTCATCATCTACCATGCAAGAAGAGGAACTAGAGGACAGTGAAGGAGACACTGAGGAGGATAGTGAGGAAGACTGCACTTATTAAAACCACGCTACGTGTGGGGTGAGTACCAAACGCTGTCTCCTGGTACTCATCTGAGTCACTCACTAAAAAAGTGATGTGCACCCCTGGATATCCAGTCTATGGATGCTAACAACAATCCCTGTAACCAGTGCCCTCTCTCTGTCTCGCTCGCTCACACAAAATGCGCTGTGCCACACGCACACAGAGCCGAGGATGGAGACAACATTTTGAAATTCTTTTTTTCTTCCCACCCTATTTGTGGGTAGATTCGCCTATACTGCCTATGCTACGAGCCGGCCCTGTACCCGCGTATAGCCGCAACTTGAAAATGTCAACTTGATCGTGATAGTTGTGTGACGCTCTGACGCACAAACCTGTCAGTGTTGAGATTCTGCTACTGTCGTGCTGACGTGCTGACGTGCTGACGTGCTGACGTGCTGACGTGCTGACGTGCTGACGTTGAATCAGTAAAGGAAAACATCAGCAGCCAGAGCTTTACAGTACCTCATATTAATTCAGTGTTTTTAATGTATGTGTATGAACCATAGACTCTGTATGGTACACACAACAGACCTCACTGCTTCCCCTAGCGGGCTGTCCTCTACAGTCTATGGCTGTCCTTTGCGTCCGCAAACACCCTCACCCGTCTTTACCTCCGAGCCCGTCTGGTTCAGCATTATTCCCGAGGAGGAGCAGGGCTTTGTGGACCAGACTGAGCGAGTATTTGTGTGGCTACTGTGTTTGGTGTTTTGAAAGTTCCGACGTGATCCACGATGTACAATATATGAAGACAAGATGCAAATGATCATGAATAGCCCTTAATGTCTTAATGTAACAATCCTCATACTGGTGTGTTGGGTATGGAATGGGATTTCTAAATATCTCAATTTATATTGTGTATCACGATACAGGTTAAAGATATTGCAATATTATTTTTAGGCCATATCGCCCAGCCCTAATTTTTATGACGTGTGAGTTGCTATATGCGATGAACTTGCTGTGTCCAACTTTGAATTATGTTATGAATCCAGACAGGAAGATGTTTGTATTATGTACATATACCTGCGCTATAAAGGATGTGTTCATCTCAACAGAGGGAAGAGGAACAAATCCAGAACAAGAGCTGGAGTGCAGAGAGACAGTGAGACCAGCACTGTACGAAGTAAGTCTAAATATCTGTCTGCTGGGGTCTTCATGTCTGAAAACAGGATTCTTCCTGGTTCATTTGTTACAGCAAAGACATTCATTCTGAACCCTTTTATTTATTTGTTTTATTTGTATTACTCACATGTTTCCTTCTCCTTCAGCAGATAGTGGTCTGCAGGAGGTTTTAGATGAACATCAGATCAGTCTGAGGAGGACATGTGAACATGTGACTGAAGGAACTGATACAAGTGAAACCCTCCTGAACAGGATCTTCACTGAGCTCTACATCACACAAGGCCTGAGTGAAGAGGTTAATACCCAACATGAGGTGAGGCAGCTGGAGACAGCTTCCCAGAAAAAGCCCCTCCATGAAACTCCAATCAAGTGCCAGGACATCTTTAAAGCCTTACCTGACCAACCTCTCATCAGAGCGGTCCTGACCAACGGAGTCGCTGGAGTTGGAAAAACCTTCTCAGTGCAGAAGTTCACTCTGGACTGGGCCGAGGGTTTAGAAAACCAAGATGTCAGTCTGGTGATCCCGCTCTCCTTCAGGGAGCTGAACCTGATCAAAGGTGAGCAGTACAGTCTTCTCAGGCTGCTCCATGTTTTCCATCCGACCTTACAGAAGGTCACAGCAGAGCAGCTGGCTGTCTGCAAAGTGCTGTTCATCTTTGACGGCCTGGATGAAAGCAGACTTTCTCTGGACTTCAGAAACAATGAGGTTGTGTCTGATGTCTCACAGCAGTCCTCAGTCAACGTGCTGCTGACAAACCTCATCAGGGGAAGCTGCTTCCCTCGGCTCTGGTCTGGATAACTTCCCGACCTGCAGCGGCCAATCAGATCCCTCCTGAGTGTGTGGACAGGGTAACAGAAGTAAGAGGCTTCACTGACGCCCAGAAGGAGGAGTACTTCAGGAGGAGATCGAGTGATGAAGACCTGTCCAGCAGAATCATCTCTCACATCAAGAGCTCCAGGAGCCTCCACATCATGTGTCTGATCCCAGTCTTCTGCTGGATCACTGCTGCAGTTCTGGACCACATGTTGACTACAGACCAGCGAGGACAGCTGCCCAAGACCCTCACTGACATGTACTCACACTTCCTGCTGGTCCTGACAAAGAGGAAGAAGCAGAAGTATGGTGCGGGACATGAGACGAGTCCACAGCAGCTGACGAAGGCTGACAGGGAGGTTCTTCTGAAGCTGGGGAGGCTGGCGTTTGAACATCTGGAGAAAGGAGACATCATGTTCTACCAAGAAGACCTGGAGCGCTGTGGTCTTGATACCACCGAGGCCTTGGTGCACTCAGGAGTTTGTACACAGATCTTCAAAAGAGAGAGAGTGATCTTCAAGCAAACAGTCTACTGCTTTGTTCATCTGAGCATTCAGGAGTTTCTGGCTGCAGTCTACATGCTGCACTGTTACACCAACAGGAACACAGAGGTACTGAAGGACTTCCTGCAGGGAGACTATAGCAACAGGTATAACAGTGATCAGGATTACCCATCCCTGGATGTCTTCCTGGAGGGAGCCATGAAGAAATCCCTCAGAAGTAAAAATGGCCACTTGGACCTGTTTGTCCGCTTTCTCCACGGCCTCTCTCTGGAGTCCAACCAGAGACTGTTAGGAGGCCTGCTGGGTCGCACAGACAACCGTCCAGAAACCATCCAGAGAGCCATCAACAACCTGAAGGACATGAACAGTGATGAAATCTCTCCTGACAGGAGCATCAACATCTTCCACTGTCTGACAGAGATGAAGGACCACTCAGTCCATCAGGAGATCACAGATTTACTGAAGTCAGAGAACACATCACGGATCTACTTGTCTTCTCTGGCCTACATGCTGCAGATGTCAGAGGAGGTTCTGGATGAGTTGGACCACGAGAAGTACGAAACATCAGAGGAGGGACGACAGAGAGTGATTCCAGATTTGATGAACTGCAGCGAGGCTGTGTGAGTCCAGATGTGATTAACTTTATAAACTAATGTAGATATTAAGTTTAGTTTTCGAATAAACACTATTCAACTTTTTGCTGTTTCAAATGCTGTGAAAGATAAATGTAATTATTCTAATAATTAAAAATGTTTCAGTTTTTTCTTTTCTTCATTTTTCTGAAGGACCTATGATTTATCACAGCAACATGTGATCACAACATACAGCAGTATTTCACAGATATCAGTGAATGCAGTAAAGTTATTATTACATTACTGCAGTTTCTTAATAGTTAAATCAGACAGAGTAATATCTGATTTATGTTGACTCTTTTAAAACAAGACCTACATAATCCCACCAAGAACAGAGGTCAGATTGTGTTTTAACGCTGATACACAGATAACATATTTTTCATGGTGTTTTGTTGAAAATAATGTAAATTTATTGGTTTGTTCAATATGTTTGTGTGCATTATACATTCTTAGACGCTTTGAGAAGCCAACACATTATGCATTCAGTGTCATGCACATCCAAATATATTAACTTTTCATTATGGACATCTCTTATATTGTCGATTTGTTTAATTTCTGTTCACTGACAGCAGAAGGTAGGTCCGACGTGACAAACAAAAGATCACACTGAAAATGCTTACAGCAAACTCAATAAAATATGAATTACTAACATCAGAGTTATTCAAAACATTATATTCAAAATGGTTTTTCAACAAATGCATGAAGTAAATGTAATGTTTCCCCTTGTTTTATAATAACATGCTGTAATATATGTGTCATTGCAGATTTCCTTACTGTGGAATCTCAGACTCTGACTGTGAAGTCGTGGCCTCCGCTCTGAAGTGCGACCCCTCCCACCTGAGAGAGCTGGACCTGAGAGCCAACAAGCTGCAGGATTCAGGAGTGGAGATGCTGAGTTCTGGACTAAAGAGTCCAAACTGTAAACTGGAGTATCTCAGGTCAGATCACTGGCTGTAGTTCATGTGGATTTCTATTCATTTAACATTTATATTATTTCTAATTCCAGAGTTTAGTACTAAGAGTTCAAAGACATTTACATTATTTTATATTTCTTTCTAAATGGCTGAGTATTTTAAAGACCAACAAAAAGCAGAGAAAGTAAATGTGTGACTCTGAAGTCCAACCGCTCTCATGTGAGATATCCTTTCAGCCTTCACTCTCACTGTGCTCCATGAGTCAGTGAAGATGCTGTCAGTACTGATGAGCTGTGAGGGAGATGAAGGAGGTCAAAGATGCTGCTGAGAAAAACTGCTGCAGAGAGTTTGAGCTTATCAATTGTTTTGAATCTACATCCTTTGAAGAATATGGAGGGTGGTGAGGGTGGTTGGTTCAAGGACTAAACAGTCAACGCAGTGGATTTAAAGATGAGCACATGGAGGCAGGAGTTCCAGATCATTGTTTTATTGTAATTTGTTGATTCTTGTTTGTCTTAATTGTTGTCTGGTTGATCTGGTAGGAAAGTACAACACATCTTAGTTAGTTCAAACATAACATTCATACTTCAAATGATACTCCAGCAAAGCAGTTATCTTTCTACATTATTATATGTAATGTAGAAATAAAGTAACCAAATCTAAACGGTACAGAAAATAGGGAGGTAAACTACTGGAGCTGCTATGAACATACAATACAAAGGAAAGGAACACGTACTGATTATTTACTCAAACGATTGGTTCTCAGGAGTTGCATGAGGCCAGCCAGCTTCTTTGTTCATGGGGGAAAGGATTTCCCACAGGTGAGCTGGAGGAGGGAGCAGGTAGAGGGAGGCCGGAGTGGGAGAGGGGTTTTCCACATCATTGCTGACATTAAAACCATTTTGAGCTCTGAACCGATTATTAAACCTTAGAGATATTATTTATTATTATGAAATGATTCTGATTGTATATAACATAAATGAAATATATGATTGTAGGCATTATCCAGGTATCTGCCGAAACATTGGCGTGTCATTATAAAGTTCAAACAAGAGAAACGTGGATTTAGGAAACACAAAAAAAAGATAATGCACTTGATAACTATATAGAGACAGTCTACATTATCTCGTCACTTCTGCCCAGAAGCATCAGCAAACTTGGAGATTGATTTCTCACAATCTTCGTCCAAACAGCCCCGAATGTTCCCTGCAGCAAAATGCATTTAGGGCAGCATGGAGCGCCCTCAATGCCCTGAGAAGACAGACCATCAGACAAAACATTACGAGGGCAACTTGCTCCAGCGGACAGCACTCTCCCCTCAGGAGGCCATACCTCAAAAATAGCCAGCTCCACTCAATCACAGTTACTTCTGTCTGTTACAGAACATCGGTTGGCTGCTTCGAGTAGTTATTGGGGAATCCATCTTTGATTCAAATCCATTTAACTTATGCTCCAAGCAAGGAAACAACTGATCTTTTTCCTCAAAGCATGTTTTAGAAATATATTTTGTTCCCGTATGATTACTGTAACAAAGAGAAGAGTGCAAATGTACAGAAGCCGTGAGTGGGCGGCAAACTATCCATGTGAAGCTTTTGCTGGACTCAGTTGAAGGCTGATTGACTGGAAGCAGAGTGCAGTGTTGAGAGTGAATTGCTACAAGGATTATTTTAACTATACCAACTGTGGCTTGCTGAAAGCGATGACCTTTACACGACAAGTTATTGTGAGTGACCTGAATAGTTGGATGCCGCCTGAACCAAGTTCACATTGTTCCTTTCATGTTATTTGTAATGATGTATTGTTTTATGGGATTTATTTACAGATAATGCAATCCTTATTTTGAAATCTAAACAATCTAAACTGTGAGCTATTTTTATTCACATTTCTCATGATCAATGAAATCTGTATACATACTGTAATTGCATCTTCTTATCACCGATTATCACCGATTATGAAACCTTAGAGAACCTTATTATCTCCTTGGATGTCCGGTGGGTCTGCAGCAGGCTTCATCTGAAACTGAGATTTCTGAGTTTCTTTCACTGTCCTTTTTTCTGTAGAGGAAGTAAAGAAACTGTAACTCTGGATTTATTTGTTGTTTGAGGTGCAGTATATGACTCAGCAGCTTTAAGACATGAAGACACTATTATTTTACACTTCGCTCTAATGAAAGTAGGCGGGGACAGAAATGACTTTAGCGCCCTTTCTAGGAACTTTGTTTTCTAAAGTTACATCATGTTTTCTTTATTCAGACTGAGAGGCTGCAGGTTGTCAGAGATCAGCTGTTCTGCTCTGATCTCAGCTCTGAAGTCCAACCCTTCACATCTGAGAGTTCTGAACCTGAGTTACAACAAGCTGCAGGATTCAGGAGTGGAGCTGCTGAGAGATCTTCTGGAGAGTCCAGACTGCAGACTGGTGGTTCTCAGGTCAGTAAGGGGTCGACTCTCTGCTGATTCAGCAGTATTGTATTAAACACAGGGAGGTGGAGGGGTTCCTCTCACTGGGGAATCTCTCCAGGTCCACCTTCCAGGCGTAGCCTAGCTTAGCACAACAAATCATGGATGTTACCATTTGTCTGCAGTTTCTCCTTTTGTTCATCTTATGTTTCTTTTCTTTCATTCTCCCAAGAACAATATAATGCAAGCTGACAATGCAAAGCCACATGTTAGTCAGTGCAACTTGTTACCAGACATATGGGATTCTACAGAACATGTGTTGACTGTGGCAGACTAATGTTGAGCTTTACATTAAAATACAACAAGAAAATCCTACACTTCATAATTCACTCTGAACATTGAAACACCTGGAGTTCATTTTATATTCTCTATCAGGTTTCTTTTATAAATGATATAATAAACAGTTTATTACAGTTAATACATATTTCTATCAAAACTATTAAACACTAACAAATAATGTCAGGTTTAGCTGTTTCTCACATTTGTATGAAGCTACATGATGCTCATACTGACTGAGGAGTTTAAACTGAAGATGCTTTGGATGTATGGCTCCACTATTCCTAAATAAATATTTTCTATTTATTTTTTATCACATTTCTTCTAAATTCATTCCGACATATTTGTCATATTTGTAAACTGTGTGATCTTGAGTTGAATCAGTTTCAGTGGGTTTGTATTAGTCTGGCTGCACATCATGAGTTAGTGTAGATGGAGCAGAGGTTCAGATGTGAAGTCTCCACTTTTTATTGAAGGTGAAGCACGTTGTCTTTCATATTAATGAGAGCTCTTTTCTCTTTCTGGATCTTACAGTTTTTAACCTGTCAGGATGTCCACTTTATAAACTCCTACATTCTCTACTTCTCCAGCTATAAACAGATTATTGAACCTTGAATATTTTAAGCTGAAACTTTGTTTTTCTAAACTTACATCATGTTTTCTTTATTCAGTCTGCAGGGCTGCAGTTTGTCAGAGATCAGCTGTTCTGCTCTGATCTCAGCTCTGAAGTCCAACCCATCCCATCTGAGAGATCTGGACCTGAGTCTCAACGCTCTGCAGGATTCAGGAGTGGAGCTGCTGAGAGATCTTCTGGAGAGGCCAGACTGCAGACTGAAGACTCTCAGGTCAGTTCTCCATCTTTAACTTCTGTGCTGAGATGAATATGTGAGAGTTGTGTTGACTCTGAGTTGCAGACATCAGGCTGATATGATCCTGATCCTCTCTCTCTCTCCCCCCTTCGCTGCTCTCTCTCCCCCCCATGCGTTCCTCTCTCTCTCCCCTTCGTTCCTCTCTCTCTCCCCCCCTTCGCTGCTCTCTCTCTCTCCCCCCTTCGCTGCTCTCTCTCTCCCCCCTTCATTCCTCTCTCTCTCCCCCCCTTCGCTCCTCTCTCTCTCCCCTTCGTTCCTCTCTCTCTCCCCCCCTTCGCTGCTCTCTCTCTCTCCCCCCTTCGCTGCTCTCTCTCTCCCCCCTTCGTTCCTCTCTCTCTCCCCCCCTTCGTTCCTCTCTCTCTCCCCCCCTTCGCTCCTCTCTCTCTCCCCCCCTTCACTCCTCTCTCTCCCCCCCTTCGCTCCTCTCTCTCTCCCCCCTTCGCTCCTCTCTCTCCCCTCCGGTACACAGCACCGTCAGACGTAGTGTGGAGTTGCATTAGGTAACGCGAGATACGGCTGATACTTGCGCATTCGTTTCTGTCATGGATCAGTATCAACAGTCCTGCCAGTAACGTTTCTATATGATCAATACTACTTTAGTTATAGCCTGATATATGATAGCTAACTTTACAATGTTGTGATGTGACCGACGTTAGCTAACATGAACTGTAGCTAACGCCGGTCACTCACCAAGACAGCTGCCCTGTTCTCCACGGGTTCTCCTCACACCACAGCTCCATTTCTCTCCGATGGCCGTTATTCCTTCTAATCCTTGGCTGCTCCTGGTCTCTTGGACGCCTAGCAGGCTCATCATTATAAGGTTGTGGTCCGTCATATGCATTCAAATATACATTTTCAACCTCTTCTGTGTCAAAAGTAGCATTGTGATCCATGTTTATTAATACGTTAGACCGGCCGCTCTCCCTCATGTGACGTCACACGCGGGTGGTCTTTTTTTATGCGGAAGTAAAAATGTCTCACAAAAACCACGCCAGATGTCACTGTAGTGTTTATTTATGTATATTCTTTTGAAAATCTAGTGTATACATCATTTTCCTACACATTTATTCACTGGGGTCTCTAACCTGCAAGTTGCTCTTTAAGGAAAAATCAAACTGCATAATTCACTCTGAACCTCCTAAAAACCTCAAATTCATCTTATATTCTCCATCATGTGTTTTAAATAAATGACATTTTAAACACATGAATACAATAATTAAATATTTATATTAAAACTATCAAACACTAACAAATATGTTCAGTTTTAGCTGTTTCTCACATTTGTATGAAGCTACATGATGCTCATACTGACTGAGGAGTTTAAACTGAAGATGCTTTGGATGTATGGCCCCACTATTCCTAAATAAATATTCTCTATTTATTTTTTATCACATTTCTAAATTCATCCCGACATATTTGTCATATTTGTAAACTGTGATCTTGAGTTGAATCAGTTTCAGTGGGTTTGTTTTAGTCTGGCTGCACATCATGAGTTAGTGTAGATGGAGCAGAGGTTCAGATGTGAAGTCTCCACTTTTTATTGAAGGTGAAGCACGTTGTCTTTCATATTAATGAGAGCTCTTTTCTCTTTCTGGATCTTACAGTTTTTAACCTGTCAGGATGTCCACTTTATAAACTCCTACATTCTCTACTTCTCCAGCTATAAACAGATTATTGAACCTTGAATATTTTAAGCTGAAACTTTGTTTTTCTAAACTTACATCATGTTTTCTTTATTCAGTCTGCAGAGCTGCAGTTTGTCAGAGATCAGCTGTTCTGCTCTGATCTCAGCTCTGAAGTCCAACCCATCACATCTGAGAGTTCTGTACCTGAGTCAGAACGCTCTGCAGGATTCAGATGTGGAGCTGCTGAGAGATCTTCTGGAGAGTCCAGACTGCAGACTGGAGGCTCTCAGGTCAGTTCTCCATCTTTAACTTCTGTGCTGAGATGAATATGTGAGAGTTGTGTTGACTCTGAGCTGCAGACATCAGGCTGATATGATCCTGATCCTCACTGAGTATCTTGATGCTAAAGTCTGTTTTCTTCTTCTGTGGTTTCTTTCCCTGACAGTGGCAGAGCAATATTCAGCTTTAAATGTAAATATTATAATAAGAATTATACTCTGCATAATTCAAACTGAACCTCCATCAAGCTTTATTTCACTACATTATATAAAAGACAAATTAGTACAATTAATAAGTATTTCCAATCAAACACAAAACATATATTCAGTATTTGCTTCTTCCAACATTTTTATAAAGCTAAAAGATGCTTATACTGACTGAATAGTTTGAACTGACCATGTGATCATGTGTTCTTTATTCAGACTGAGGCGCTGCAGGTTGTCAGAGATCAGCTGTTCTGCTCTGGCCTCAGCTCTGAAGTCCAACCCCTCCTACCTGAGAGATCTGGACCTGAGTAAGAACGCTCTGCAGGATTCAGGAGTGGAGCTGCTGAGAGATCTTCTGGAGAGTCCAGACTGCAGACTGGAGACTCTCTGGTCAGTAAGGGGCCATTTGTCTGCAGTTTCTCCTTTTGTTCATCTTGTGTTTCTTTACTTTCATTATTATCAAGCAATATAATACAAGCTGACAATGCAACGCCACATTTCAGTCAGGAGCAACTCATTAACAGACAAATGGGATGTTACAGTTAAAAAGGAAGTATGTTTGTTTTTCTATGTTCCTGGACTAATGCCTAGTGAATTCTCTAATGCAGCTGAGAGCTGTGGGCAGTCAGTCGTAGTGTTTGCAGAGAAGATATGATGTGATGTAAAGCATTGGATCAGTCAGGACTCTGAAGCTGACTAACTCAAAGAACTAACTATTTTTTAACTTGATCTCAAACTGTTGGATTGTGTTCATCCCTGCAGGATAAATGACGAGCCAATCAGAGCCAAGATACAGAAGAACTGTGAGTACTGAACCATACCCTCCATTCATCAATATATTGTACAATACATCTGATCTTAAAAGGTATTTATAGTACAAGAATTATGATTGTTTTATTATTATTGTTCTCCGTTACCTCTTCTCTCCATCAGGTGACTCCGATGTGGAACAGGAAGTGAAGACAGACAGAAAGGTGAGAGAGGAGCAGTTGAGAGTTGAAGCTAGAACTTAACTTGATTTCTAATCAAATAAATAACTTTGTTTGTTCCAGGCTCCTGAATCCTTCTCACCTGAACACACAACTGAGTCTTCATACAGGTAATCCTATAACATGACCAAATATTATTTTAAACACATTGAAAATATATATTAATTTAATTGTGTTTAATTTCAAGTCTTTCACCTTGAGGTATTGCATCCAATCTCTTTCCAGCAGACATCAATAAGATAATGCCTCTGTGTGCAGGATTGTTTTCTTGTACCAGTCTAGATCCTCGCTGGACTAGACATTTTGTTAATTTAATGAAAATGTATTTACACACATTCTGATGCATGTGGACACATCTTCAGTGATGCTCCTGTAATCATCAGGTGTTTCAGATCTTTCAACAAACCCTCCTCCAGGTCATAGTAACTTGTCTCTTGTGTGTCTACAGGTTCAGGTGTCCTGGTCCAGGTATGTTCCAGTGTGCTTCGACTGGCCTGGTGTTCGTCATGGCTCAGGAGGCGGAGCTTCTGTACAGGGCGGCCACTTGGGATGAGAGCCTCCTCCAATCAGCTGGCAAGCAGGCAGCAGGGCCGCTGTTCGACGTGAAGTGTTCTGATGAAGCTGCCGTCTGCCAGCTCCACCTGCCACACAGCGAGACAGAGGATGGTAAAGACATCTGCAGTGTTAACAAATACACTTATATAATGTTTAGCACCTTATACCATCCACTACTGTTCAAAAGTTAACTAGTTTAACAAAGACAATAAGACTGTTAACCACCAGAACTGTTGAAGCAAAATCTGTTAAACACCTGAACAGTTGAAACAACATCCCTAATATTCATCTGGCTGCTACCTGAACAAATATTTAAAAATTATTTATCTATTTACCTATATATCCTATTTCAATAACTTGCATATAGACTCTTATTGTACTATTTCACTATTTCACTTTTTTTAAACTATTTCTTTTTGTATTAGTATTTACTATTTACTTGCACTATATTTTTCTGTGTATCTGTGTTTTGTGTTGCTCTGTTGGAGAAGCCTGTGACACAAGATTTTCATCGGCACAACTGCACTGTAGCTATGTACGTATGACTAAATAAAGAACCTTGAACCTTGAACCTTGAACCTTGATAAGATAATTCAGACACCAAATCTGTTCTTTACATTCAAAATAGTCGTGTCCCCAAAAGAAGAAGAATGAAATGATTAAAACATCCATTTAGTGGATGTGTTTCATGACATCATTATTGAAGCATACGATGCAATGCAGCTCTAAATACTGAGTTGGATTTTCTTTGGGTCCTCTGCAGTCTCCTCACTGGATATTAAAGACATTTAAACTGTGACCTGTCAGTCCACAGCATGTTTAGCTGCTAACAGTGCTAACTCAACGCTAACTCTCACTCTCAGCTAGCAGTTTGATTAATTATGACTTTGTTATCCATCTCTTGCTCTTTCTGCTCTTTACATTGTCAGTCTGGCTGAAGCATGTACAAAACAAAACGACAGACAACAACATTTATAAGTTAGACTTTCTACGCCCTAAAAGCTTTAGAGAACTCTTCACACATCTAGAGAATCACTCAGACATGAGACCGGACACAGTCAAGCTGCTCTGGCTGCAGATTACAAACATTTCAGCAGTCTTGTGAATGAGAAAATAATTACGCACGCTCACATCCAGAAAGATCACAAGGGGACGGAACAATAATTAAACATTACAAATAAAAGGTGAAGGACATAAACTGGTACATCCCAGTGAGGCTCCAAAGTGAATGACATTAGATGAACATTAGCTCTGAGCTAAAGTGGTGTGACATTGAAGATGATGAAGCTGTGTTAGCAGCAATGCAACAGATGACCAGCTCTTTGCTCCACAGCGCTGCTCCTGGACGGCCTGTTGTCTGTCGTCCACATCACTGATGAAGGCCTGAGCATCTTGGAGCCGCTGGAGGTCACACACACTCACGTGGTGGTGAAGGTGCTTCACCTCTCTTCCTTTGGCCTTATCATCGATAAATTGAGAAGGCTTCTAAAGTGGCGAATAAAGGGAAAAATTCTGCTGTTCCTACGACCCCCGGGCAGAGTGGAACAAATACTGGATGTGTTTCTGCTGCAGAACAACGTCCTTGAGGAGGAGGTAATGTGCTCACCATCAGCCTAAATGCTTGTTTTAAACCACAGCTGTTTCCACAGAGAAGTTGTGGCCCCAGGCTCCCTACTGAATAGAATAGAATTGGAGGGATGAAACCCTCTTTAAAGGTCACACATAAATGCACGGTGGGGGGTTGTCCAGTGCCTTGCTCAAGGGCACCACGGCAGGGCAGGAGGTGAACTGGGACCTCTCCAAGTAGCAGTCCACACTCCATATTTTACGTCTGTTCGGGGACTTGAACCGGGGACCCTACAGCTCACAGTCCAAGCCCCTACTTTTTTTTTTTTTTTTTTTTTTTTTATCTTTTATTATCAAAAATAGACATTTAACAGTTCATCACAATTACATAAAGTACTTTCTGCATATAATGTATGAAACGCATACAAAAAATGACATATACTGTCATTATTTCACTGAAAAGTAGTGTGTCTTATGTCACTTTTCAAAGTTGAAGCACAAAGCTCCCTCCTCATCCATCTCAATTAATTTGCTGCCATTTACAAAATCCTCACAAAATATGTCATTTTTCACGTGTATGAGAACAAGGTTTATGTCCCTTTTTGTTGTCCTCTTCATTATGTGCCACACGTCAGACATTTTACCTTCGAAATGGGCAATGTTCCTCCTTATCTGGACCGCACGCCTGGCGTGGCTCAGAACATAGTTTAACAGATTCACATTGCATTCATCCTTCTTCTCAATCACACCAAACAGCCACAGCTCCTTTCAATCCATTTCTCTCACATACCATTCATTCCAACATCTACCAATTAACTCTTTCATCCTTCCAAAAAAAACACCAAGCTCTCTACATTCAACAAACTCATGCAAACATGTTTCAACCTGGTCTCTACAAACATCACCCTCTCTCTCAACAGTTTCCTCAAAATGACTAATTATCAGATTGTTAAACACCCTATTATGTCTCAACAAAAAATCAAAATGTTCACATTCAATACTGTTCCATTTAATTTTCACATTCTCCCACATTCTTCTTCCAGTCAGACCGTTCACAACACTCGTCCATACTCTCTCTGATGCAGGTCTCCTAATAACATCCCCTTTTAACCATTTATACATATTTTTTGTTTTAACATCTTCTATTTTAACATTGACATCCTCTTTCCCCACAAATAAATCAACCACACTCTCCTTTCCTATAACGATCTCACTCTCAATCATTGTTAACCATTCACTCGGCATTCCATCTTTGATTTCTTCCATCATTCGTTCAGCTGTCCCTGGATACATCACTTCATCTATTTCCCTAACCTCATCCACTATCACCTGTGCCTTCATAAAGCCTGGTACATACTCTAAAACTAAGTCCTTAACCCTCCTCATCCCCGCTCTCCACATCGGCAGATTGAATAAGGAACACTTCTCATGAGTGATCCTAGGGTTAAGGAAGATCGGCTGCTCCCACACCTGCTGCACATTCACACACTCATACCTAACATACTTCAAAAACTCACACCATGCACTCATTACTTCCCTTTGATAAGCACTCAAACCTTTCAACATCCCCTTTCTTAGCACCATAAAAATAGCACTATCACCACATCCTCCACATTTATTTATTTGTTCCTTTAAGAATATTTTCCATAACTGATCTTCCTTATTTCCCAAATAGCGAACCATCATTTTAATCCTAATTGCTTTAATTTTCCTTCTTAAGTTTATCAGCTGTAAACCTCCATCCCTACACTCATTTTCTAACACTTCTCTAGCTATCCTTACCCCCCTCCCATCCCATATGAACTCACTAACTATCTTATCTATTTCATTCACTATCCGGCACATCTAAAACCGTCATTATATAAAGTGCCCTACTCATGATTAACCCATTCACTACAGCTATCTTCCCCCTCAACTTAAGCCCCCTCATCTTCCAAAACCTCAACGTCTTCACTATTCCATTAATTAACTCTACATACAGGGTGCGTACGGGTGCTGGAAATCCTTGAAAATGCTTGAAATTGTACGAGGTGTTTTCAAGGTTTGAAAAGTGCTTGAATTTTGGGAATGGTGCTTGAATTTGGGATAAAGTGCTTGAAATTGTAAATGCTTTACCTCGCTTTTTAGATTAAAAGAAAATAAAGAAGTCGGAGCGCGCTTAATTGCTTCGCTTTTACATAAAACGGCTCCGCTCCGGCCTTCCCGCGCAATGCGCGTAACCGGCAAGTGTTTTTGTTACGTGTGTGACCTGGGCATTCTGATGAGTGATAGATGACAGTATGCCAGGAGGTTGCCGTTTCAACGAGCGTTGGCTAGCAGAAGACAAATACAAGCCATGGCTAAGACGAGGGTCAAGCGAAGCCCAAGAGTAGCCTCCTGCAAAGTGTGCAACAATAACGATGCGAGAGTCTGCGCTGACGAGCGACACACCACACGAAAGGTACGCCATAGTAGAGCATTTTAGATTAGGCTATCGTTGCATGTAAAATACATGACACTTTTCTCTGTGCGCGGCAAAACAAGCTCGCCAAAATGGCTTCACTAGTCTGGCAGTATTTTAAGTGTCCGAAAATGACAATAAAATAGCGGTATGCAACGTGTGTGTGAAGCAGAAATCCTGCAGCTCCACCCGCTGTGACGGACCGGTGAGCGGAGCAGAACACACATTAAGAGTTAGACCTAACACACTTAGCTATTTGATCTACCTCTGGAACAAGCTAAACTAGTTATAAATATATTTATTCTTCACTGTCGGGTCACTCATTACTGGATCAGTGAGCTGCAGGAGATACTGACGGGCTGTCAGGAGAGAGGGGGAGAGAGGAAAAGAGAGCGGTATCGGTATCGGCCGATACTGATTCCGGCGATCGGCTCCAAAATTGGCGATCGGAGCATCCCTAATAATTGTATATGATATGTTTTATAATGATTGATCATGAAAGTGTTATCAAAGCTGGTAAAGTTGCAGCTAGTTTCAATGACTTTGTATACTACAGAGTAGCTTGTGAATTTACTCCAGGTGGAACTAAAGTCTGATTTAACACTTGATTATATTTCACATCATTCATCCACATCTGTGAAGTAACTAAAGGTATTAAATACATGTAGTGGAGTCAAAGTACACCATTTACCTCTGACTTGTGTTTACTGCCAACCTAAAAGTACCTCAAAAATAGTAATCAATAATATATTGAAAAGTTATTTGGCTGATTGTTTTATATTGGCTCAGCCAGGTTATATGGGATGCCCAGTCTACGTACAGATAGGACACACATTTTGAAATATTAAACTTAGTTTTCTTTTCTAACATTTTTAATTTTTCATCCTCATGTAGAATGCTATTATGAAACACACATTTGGTTGTTTATAGCATAAAGAACATCTGATTTAATGTGAGGTAGGGAAATAATCATTTGAGTATAAGTATGTGTATATAAATATGTAATTTACAACAGCTGTAAGATGCTTGAAAAGCTTGAAAATGCACCTTGAAAATGCTTGAAAAGTGCTTGAATTTGACTTTGGAAAAGGTGTAAGAATCCTGTACATACTGTCTGTCCCTACCCTCCACATCTTTAATCCCCAAATTGATCCCCAACACGCTAAAATAATCCTTATTTTCCTTCAACCCTATATCACAACTCCTATCCCTCACCTGTCCTATGTACATCATCTCTGATTTATCTAAATTCACCCTAGCTCCTGATGCCCTACCATACAAACTGACTGTCTTCAACACTTCCCTAACACTTTCCCTATCTTTAACGGTAATGGTGGTGTCGTCTGCATACTGATAAACTAAACTAACCCCCCCTCCTAGCACCTCCACTCCTTTAATAAACCTGTTTTGCCGCAGCAGAGTCGCGAGGGGCTCGGCTGACAGCGCGTACAGCATTGCTGATGCGGCTTTCACACCAGCGCTTTTCCCTTTCTAGCTCCTAGCTAGAGCTTTTCTGGTTCAGCTCCGGTTTCCCTTTTCAGCTCCCGCTCTGTTCACACCGCCCAGCTGCCGCTGCTGCGTCATGACGTCACCGTTTACATCGCTGATTTTCTCCCCAACGGAGCTCACAACAACAACAACGGGGGGGACTGCGTCGGGTCGATGATCGTGTTGCTTTTAATCCAACCCAGTCTCACGGCATTTCGTGTTATTAGTCACGAAATTAATTTAATCTATTGATTCGTGTTCACCAACACGATTTTCACATTTTTTTCGTGTCACACAGAACGATTTTAAATGCAATGTATTTCTATTGGTAGTATGTTTCGTGCCTGCAACACGTCTTTTTGTCCGGTCGGGTCTTGGGAGACCAGAAGCTGTGTGGTTCATAAAAACATGTTCTTACTCAATATCTTACCCTAAGCCTAACCCTATCCCTTTTATTTTAAATTGTATAATGTCTGAGTTTTGTTGCCGTCAGTGAGGAAAAGAAATGGCTCAGAGCCTCAGAATACTGAAATCTGTATTTTATGTCATCTTTTTTTCCTTCTAATTTGTTATTATTTGGTGCAGGCACGAAACATACTACCAATATAAATACATTGCTTCTAAAATCGTTCTGTGTCAGAATACTTAAATCTGTATTTTTTTAAATGTCTTTTTCCTTCTAATTTCTTATTATTTACATTGCTTTTAAAATCGTTCTGTGTGACACGAAAAAAATGGCGAAATTGTGTTGGTGAACACGAATCAATAGATTAATTTCGTGACTATAACACGAAATTCCGTGAGACTGTGTTGCTTAATCATACGAAGCCAGATTAAATTAAATAACGACTTCTCCAACCTTATACTTTTCTCCAGAGTGCCGTGGTTCATTGTTTATTAATGTGTTTCAGCGGCATTTACCGACCGCTGCAGTGCTGGCTGCTCTTCCACAGGAGTTTATTCTCCCGTTAGCTCCGGGTTAGCTCACACGGCTCTAAAGTATTCACTGTCTGACTGTCACACAAGCAGCTGATACATATCCCCAGTTCCCCTTACGTGAATGTGTGTCAGTCTGAATTGACGCTGTTTGGCATCACAACGCTGTTATGAAAGTTTCTCTGGTATAACATGGGTGATGTTAGCATAGCAACCGAAGCTAAACTGACTACTTGCTAAGCCGTTTTCTACAGGCACATTTTACCTGCGTATTTTTCATTATGATTCTACTTGTGATAGTCGGACATGACAACCTGTGCAGCCCATGTATGGATTCCATCCGATAGCTGCTATAATAACAAACAAAACGTCTGCCTGCTCTCCACAATGATCAATAACAGTGAACGGATGGTCAAAGTAAGGTACAAATAAACAGAATCACACGAAGCCTGGTTAGTGTTGCCTGACTTTATAAAGTGTGTTTTTTTTTATAAGTGTGTGGTTGCCTTCTAGTCACTTTGCTCAGCACTACTGCTTGTAGGCAGGCATGACGAGACTCTTCAGTCGACCCATGTTCAGGGGAGGTGGGTTTAGTTTCCTGCACGCCTCGACGTAAGAGAGACGTAAGCGACGCCGCGTCATAGCTCCGAAGCTCTTGCCTCTAGACCGACAATATTTTGGAGCTGGAAGTGAACCGCATTCCGGAGCTATGACGCGGCGCCGCTGCGGTGTGAACAGGAAAAAGCGCCGGTGTGAAAGGGGCATCAGATAGGGCATCCTTGCCGGACCGACCTCCCTAACTTAAACACATTGGTTAACACCCCATTAATTTTAACGCAACTGACTGCACTACTATAAATCCTCCTTACCCACCCTATTAATCTTTTCCCAAATCCTGCCTTCTCTAACACTCTATACAAAAATCCATGACTAACCCTATCAAAAGCTTTATTTAAATCTAAACTAACTACTATCCCACCTATACCCTCCTTCATGTGACTAATTGTGTCCGCCAAGGCTACAGGTGCCTGTGCTCAGTGAGGTCAGTACAAACTGATAAACTGGGTCAAAGTTATGGGCCTTGGAAAATATTTCCCCACCACACACACACACACACACACACACACACACACACACACACACACACACACACACACACACACACACACACACACACACACACACACACACAGTGAAGGCGGTGTGTAAAAGCGAGCGCACAAGATAATTTTTTTTTCTTTTTTCGGGGCAGGGCAGTTGGGCAGGGGTGCCCAACCTTTTTCTTTACCAAGTGCTAGCGAACTGTCAAGTGGGAGGGAGGCTCGCTGCTGTTGGACCTCTGTTGGTGCAACTTTTAAAAACATAAAAAATGAAGCCCGTCAGCGAATCGAGCCGGCCCTTGACGACCGGCCGTTCTGTGATTCTCCAGATTCTCCAGATGGCCAGTCCGCGGAGGGTGGAAAATACATACCGGAAGTAAACAAAGACGTGCAACGGGACGGTGTTCCCACGGGAAACAAAACTTTAAATATCAAATGAAACAATCTCATCTCTTAAAATGCACAACTTATTATGAATTAAACATTCACAAACTTATAATTATGTTTTCACATGTTTAATTCTGTTACATATGCACGCAACGAACAGAAGAGCGTAGGGCAGAATTAGGAGGGAATTCCGTCTCGTAGCGTTTGTGCACCGTTTTGAAATGCCGCTCTAAATGACCCTTCTTCGGTAAAGTCACGCTCGCATTGCAGATGAGACAGATGGACTTTGAATTGGAATAAACAAAAAAATAATCATCCTCCCACTCGGAGTGAAAATTATATATTTTGGGCTTTTTTGCTTCTGCCATAATTGCGGTCTTGTGTGTGTGCGGACTGTCACTCCTGTTGCCACGGACAACGTCAGCTAACTAGTGCCCACTGCCCACCAGCCACGCCCCGACACATGGGGTCGCGCCAATCACAAAGCTTTGATGCGTTCAAGAGCATTATTCTGGCACAGGAAGATTATGTTATAGGACATTAACGATAAAACAGAATATTGTTGTTCTATTTTTAGACACATCTCGCGATCGACTGGGAACCAGCACGTGCACTCCGCTCTGCATGGGCCAAACGGCTCGCTACACCAGCACTGTGAGGGGGACCCAAGTTCCCATCTGCAAAAACACGTCGGTTTGCTATCCTGGCTCCAAAATGGTGGAATGAGCTCCCCATTGAAATCAGGACAGCAGAAAGCTCACACATCTTCCGGCGCAGACTGAAAACTCATCTCTTTCGACTCCACTTCGAGCGATAGAATTACTAACATAGAATTACTAACAAAGCACTTATATACTAATAAATGACTGGCTTATCTAAAGCCAGTTGATTAGCACTTGAAATGTTTTGGCTCTATGAAACCTGATGTACTTATATGATTCTGTTTTCTTCAAGTTTGTATCTTCCTGGTCGAATGCACTTATTGTAAGTCGCTTTGGATAAAAGCGTCAGCTAAATGCAATGTAATGTAATCTCCCCTCGACTGGGAATCGACTGGTTGGGCACCAGTTGGAATTTCAACCAAAAATATCTAACCTATACACTTTAATTAATCTACTCACATATGTCCTCATGATGTTATTCTTAATTGATTGTAATTCTTATATCTCTGTAGAGCAGGTCTGTCAACATGTTGTTTTAAATTGATCAAAATGTCCTGTTTCTGAAGGTTGTTAAACACAGACGTGCTCTGCCTGTGAACATCCCAATCTCCTCCGACTGTGAGCTGGACATTGATCACAGTTACAGTGTGCACTGTGAACCTGAGGGCTTCTTCATTCAGCCTCAGGTGAGTCACTGATACTCCTCTAAAGAAACACAATGATCATTAACACACATTTATCTGCATGTGGATTCACAATCAGGAAAGATCCAGATAAACATTTAACTTCTGCTTCTGGTTTCCAGAGTAAAAGATTTGATTCCAGGTTTGGACCAAACTACCACCCGACATTTCTAGTTACCCTGACGACGAGCACAGAGACAGTGGATTTGAAGGTCAAGGACCAAGGTGGAAACGTAGTCTGGGATTGTCGCGTGTCACTGGAAGGTAAAGACTCCACCTGAGCTCAGACCCAGTGATAGACTGGATAACTCTAAAGCTCCATCTCATAGCATTCTCTATTAAGGCTCCATGGCGGCGCATCATTACTACATTAAACTCACAACCTGTTATATTCTAAAACCATAATAAAAACTAGTGTTGTGCAGTGGTGAAACAGCGTGGCATTATGGGAGTTGTAGTCTTCAGCTTCTTATGCTTACACAACTCAACAAAATATAAATAATACAGTTGTAGGAGTTTTTATCCATTTTAATCAGGAAATGTTACATATTATAACTTTAAGTGAACAGAAATCCACCTCTGGGAATGTCGAGATACTTACATTTTTAAGAGATCTGTTTAATGTGATTGTTGGTTAACAAAAATATTTTCCCTGTTTATCTTCCAGATCCAAGGCATGAATTGTCCCAGAGAAATGTCCCAGCAGAGAGCAGAGTCCCAGCAGAGAGCAGCGTCTCAGCAGAGAGCAGAGTCCCAGCAGAGAGCAGCGTCTCAGCAGAGATCATAGTCCAAGCAGAGAGCAGAGTCCCAGCAGAGAGCAGAGTCCCAGCAGAGAGCAGAGACCCAGCAGAGAGCAGAGTCCCAGCAGCGAGCAGAGTCCCAGCAGCGAGCAGAGTCCCAGCAGTGAGCAGAGTCCCAGCAGAGAGCAGCGTCCCAGCAGACCAGAGGCTGCTCTCAGTTCGGACAGAGTTCATTCGAAGAGTGACTCCAACTGTCCTGAACGACCTTCTGGATAAACTCTTTGAGTCTGGAGTGATCACCGAATCTGAAATGACGTCGGCCAGAACCAAACTCCAAAATGGCGGAGCACGAGAGGTGGTGGACGCGGTGCGAAGAAAAGGAGCTGCAGCCAGCAGGGTTCTGATCAATGCTCTCCGTGAGCTGGACCCGTATCTTTACGAAGAGCTCAACTTGAGCTGAGGAAAAACCTTGTGGAGTGTGTGTGACAGTTGAAGTCCTAGTCCTCTGTTTTGTTACCTGTACATGTTTCCACTTGTCCTTGAAGGTAACACAGATTCTGAGCGAAGGCCACTTTCCTTCTCTCTTTTCTCCTGGACTCCCTCCTGAGAGCATCTACCCGTATCGGCCTTCCTTTGGTGTTAGCTTGAGTTTTTTTTCAAGTACATGTTTACTTTATTACATACAATACTTTAATTTACCAGCATCCATTGGATCCTTTCACATTTTTGTCAGGCATAGGAGCCGGGTCATGACAAAAATAAGGGCTTGTTCTTATTTTACCAATTGGTACTGACTTCTGGGTACGATTTGGGATTTTGGGGCATTTGGTACCAAGGCATGCGATTTGGAGTTTTATTTGTTTTGTATTATCAAACTGTAAAAACCTGTACCTGTTTGTGCTGGTGAATGTAAATACAATATACTTAGGTAGTGAATTAAACCCAGTGGTGTTCAGTAACTAAGCACATTTACTCAAATACTGTACTTAAGTACAATTCTGAAGTACTTATACTTTACTTGAGTATCTCAATATCTTTGCTACTTTGTACTTCTACCCAGTGGCGGCTGGCCCATAGGGGGCGATAGGGTGCCGCCCTCCCTAAACCCAAGCCCCCAGGAAGTGCGCCGGACTCTGTGCCCAATATTCCTTGTGTCCAAACGGCGGTACTGCAACTTCCGTATCAGTCCGTGACGTCACCCGGCCCAAAAATTATTTTTCCCATTGACTAACATGGGGAAAGAGACGTCTGTAAATCGGTGGATACTTTTTTATTAGAATCATTCGGTTGTTAAAGTTATAAAATGCACTAAAAGCCAAATCTAGATTTATTTTCTCTCTCAATTAATTCTAGTGAGCCGAGAGTGGGAGCTCGGGGGGCGGGGCTTAAGGGGCGCATGCTCTGTGAGCGCACATACGGGTACTTCTGCTCTGGCAGCCAGGCATGACGGGTAATCTGTGACGTTTCGCTCTCTCAAAAGTTGGGCCATTTTGCCTTCATGCGCCAATGAGCAGCTCTCATAGGAAAGAACGAGACCCCGCCTCCGACGCTGTTTCCAGTTCTTATTGTACATCCATGCCTAAACCACACACACAAGGAAATGCTTTTCTATTTTTAAAGTTTTTGTAATTGCTTTTCCTATACTGTGGCTGCTTCTCAATGTCAAGGAAGGATCCTTCAGAGCCTCCAAATAAATAATTTAAAGGAACCTTGTTTTGACTTTGCCTCTTTTCTTGATATTTGTGGTTTATGCTACAATGTGCACCAATATGTGTAAAAGAGGTTTGCAGACATCAAGTATGATATATGAATACACATTGTATTATTGATTGGTGATGGTGATTTTATGATTTTCTTATGGCTGCTTATCCTCCAGGACTTTTTCAAGGCTGCAAACAGAAGGAGACGTGTTATGTTAGTTTAGTGGTTCTCTCCTGGAGAGATGATCCTTTTACAAAATACAGTTACTCAAGTACATCTTCGATCTTCGCAAATCAGTTATGAGTCTTCAAACAAATCGCGCTCAATTTAAGGCGGGGCCTCTCATATGACGCACACCTGCACACTTGCTAGCCTGTTCCATTCTTCGTTCTCCGAATGCTAGGAAGGATTCTTGCCTCGCCTCTGAAGGACCTGACTCGGAAGGACATGTCCTACCAAGGAAGCGTCCTCAACTTTGAGAAACAGCCCCTGTATGAGTATGACTGAAGCAAAGCCCTATAAAGAGACCACCACGAGACAATCAAGCATTTTGGACTTCCGCTGTCGCAACTCTTTCAGTTCTAGGGCTTTGGTACAACTTACTGCTTATGAGAAAGAAACAGATATCCAGGCTCCTGTCGCCATCTGGTGGTGAAGAGAAGAGCAAAGAGGGGCAAACACCTGTCTGCAAGGTTTCTATTTCATGTTCAGAAGCAAATCATTGTGTTGTTTTATTGCAATGTATAAAAGGTTAAACAATAACAAAGCACTTATATGTAAATACTGATTAGAACAACGACTGGACTTTATACTTGGTTTGTGTATATGTGAATCTACAACAATAATTAAAATGTGTACTTTAGTCGTGTTAACAAATACAACACAACTCAAATATGCACTCACTGCAGTTCTTATATAATAAATATGGATTTAAAGTCTTGTTTCTTATGTATATTGTTTCCAAAGAACAGGGGTATATCATAACTATGCAATATGTCACGAGTAATTATGGATAAGGAAATACTTTTTTAATTACAGTGTATATTTAGTCAAATATATTTAGCCACCAATGCGTTTTTTGCTCATTGCAGAGAGCAGAATTAAAATCCTTCAGCGTAGAAATGTACCCAAGTACAGAAATAAAAACAAAGCAAGTCCTGGTGACCTGAAGCTCATCAAACCAAAAGGTACAAACTGGTTCATCAACACTTTGACCAAGATAGAGAAACTATGTTTTAATCTTGTATTCATGAGTTTATTTGATCAACTTGGAAAACATGATGCATTTATATACAAAACTAAAAGAACAACACACGTTCTTAAATGATTGGTTTCTTTATTATTAGGTCCACCATTTTGTACACAACAGGAAAGCATGGATTTGATCAACAATATATAGACATATTTAAAGTGGGGAATCAGAAGAGCTCATCGTCATCTCGTTATACATCCAAGGACCTGAGGAGAGAGGAGAAGGAGACATGTTCAGATGAGAGGAAGTCAATATCCTTCATGAGCTGCTGCACATTTTAACACGCATTAACTTCCTAAATTCAGAATCAAGTTTATCACCAGGTACACACAGAGGGATTAGCTCTGGTGTATTGTGGTGCAAACATAAACAACTTCAGACCATAAGTTGCAAAAAGAGGTCAAAAATATACATTTAAATACAAAAGAACCTAAAAAACATAAAAACTAAAAGACTTGGAACACTGAATATATGTCAGACTACTGTGTGGTATATTTTAAGATAAGATCAGATAAGAAGAACTTTATTGATCCCAATGTGGGAAATGTTTGCGTTGCAGCAGCATGAAAAGACAAGGCATTGAACATTAGAGAACTTAAAAGACTAGATATATACTTTAATTTAGCCAGGACTGGATTATTAAATATGAGATTGAATATAAATGTGAAATGTACAGTGTGAGTTTGAGTCCAGTTATCAAGAGAAGGCTGTGCAGACGTTCAAACTCTAAGGTTTTATTGTCATATGCACAAAGCTACAGTGTAGACATGGCAATGAAATTCTTCTGACCTGAGCTCCTCCAACAATGCAACATATACAATAACATACAAAATAGAGCAAGAAGTCTATATACATGTAAATAGAATATGTACAAGAACAGAATATGAAATTAAAGAATGTACATTAAGACCAAATTAAATACGGTTTATTGCAGTGATAACTATTTATATAAATAAGTAGATTGCAAGATGACAGATGAATGTTATGGATGTTCTTCACAGAGCTCAGGTGTTTAACAGTCTTACTGCCTGTGGGATGAAACTGACTGAGGTATTTGAAAGGATGTGAGTCTATGTAAAAAATGTGTGGACATGTCGATCATCAAATCCATAATGGTGGTGTCTTTAAACGTGTCGTCGTATCAGTCCAAAACCCAAAGATATTAACTTTGATGTGATATAAAACAGAGCACATGCATTCATTCTATCTGTTCAGACTGTCTGGATGCACCAATCTGACTTTCCTTTGCAACTAATGCTTATGTTTCATTATTTATTAATCGTTTGGTCTGTAACAGGGATGTCCAAACTACGGCCCGGGGGCCAAATGCAAAAAGTATAATGGAATGCGGCCCACAAAATGAAACTTGAGCTTGTCTTGTATTGTACTTCTTAAATATATCTGTAAACATGTTACACAGTAGTGTTCATGTGTTAATGAGCCCACTTTCAGTCAATTAAAAACATGTTCTAACAAATCTAAGTTGATAAGAGCCCAGTAACTTATTGAAATAACAACTCTTCCTATTTCCTCTTATGATGAGCAATCTGAGGCTTCTCTTTTAAGGAATGAGCTGCTAACAAAATGAATGAAACCCTATGGAAAGCTGTCATGTAGGCTGCAGCATCATTTACTGGCATTTGATTGGTTTAGCTAACTTATAACTTCACTTATGAGCCAATAAACTTCTAGTGAGCGGCCCAGCCCTTTGAATATCTTTCTGTATGTGGCCCTCGGAGAAAAAAGTTTGGACACCCCTGGTCTATAACACACTGAATATATGACAGACTACCTTGTGTTATATTTTAAATTGGAGGGCTGTGCAGAGACGTGTGCAGAGATGTGCTAAATACATGTTTTAATGAGTGGATTCTCAGATATTTCTTTTTGAGTAACTGGTTCGTGCTTTTTGAAGAAAGACATGTGTGTTCAGTGGCGACTCGTCCTCAGGGGCAGCCCCACCTAGTGTCAGCAGAAAGTCATGAAAATAATAATAATTCCAAAAATATGCAAAAAGAATATATGTTAAAATATATGTTAAGATCATGTTTAATCATCTGATTCGTCTGTGCATTGCTGTTTTAGTCTGCGTTCTTCTACTTAGTGTCTACAGTGTGCCTATTGAGCCGTTTTGAGCGATGTGGGTCAAGCCCCGATCTAGCCCCTCACTCTCACTGTCAAAGTGAATGGGTTCTGTAAAAACTACACTGCGCATGCTCAGAGTCTTTTTCTATTCAATGTGTGCGGTAAAAAAAATAATCACCGGTGGGGCATAGTGCTGGCAACCCCACCAAACGTCATCTCATAATTCATAGCTGATTGGCTGTAAGTACGTGTGCAGCGAAAAGTGTAGTTGTGAAGAGGAGACGAGAGAGAGCAGCGTATAGCGATTATAGAGTGTCTGTCCCCCCCCCCCCCTCTCTCTCTCGATCTGAACCACGGATAGCCTACAGCTATTTGTTTACGTGTTTAAAAAAGCACCAGAAGCTATACACATCTAAGTTGTTCGTGCCCCTCCACTTTTGTACATATAAAAACGCCACTGTGTGTGTTTCAAAATGTCAAAGGCAGACATTTAAAGGGCAGATTTCAGTAACCGTGGGAAACTGACTCCAACACATTGATAGAAACCGATTTAAAAAGTGAGTTACAAAGAAGAGTAATTAGTAAATAGAGTAGGGGTGGCCAAACCTTTTTCACCGAGGGCCACATACAGAAAAATATACGAAGGGCTGGGCCCCTCAGTAGAGGTTCATTGCCTCATAAGTTCATTTATAAGTTAGCAAAACCAATCAGATGTAGGTAAGTGATGCTCGTGAGTGTTGGCAGCCCATCCCTTAAAACAGAAGCTTCAGAATGATTAAAATAAGGAGGAATAGGAACGGTGTGTTTCAAGCTTGTTATGGAAATAAGTCATTGGGCTTTTTCTTATCAACTAAGATTTGTTAGAAAATGCTTCCAGCTTTATTAGAAAAGTGGTCTCATTAACACATGAATACTACTGTGTAATATATTTGTACATATATATTTAAGAAGTACAATATAAGACGAGCACAAGTTTCATTTGTGGGCCGTATTCCATTATACTTTCTTTATCTGCTGAGGTTTGGAGACCCCTGATGTAGAGTCATTTCTGGGGTGAAACTGTCCCTGAGACACGTGTGCAGAGATGTGCTAAAAACACATGTTGTAATGAGAGCATCGTCACCTGGAGGGTCTATAACTTGTCCATGCCGAGCTGTTCTGGAGTGGAGATGCCGAGCTCTGACAGCGTGGGCTGCAGCTCCTGGATCAGGTACGGGTAGATCTCTTTGTGGGGGCCGGCTTTGTCCTGAAAGACACAGAGGAAATAACAAATGAAGAGGATGTTGTTATGGAGAACACAGCGTACACTACTTACAGCGATCAGCAATACATATGGACTGAAGCCCTCCTTTAGGATTGGTTTAAACAACAATTAGCATCTAGTCATCAAATAAACAACAAGTCTTTCCATACACAACACATGGGAATACTACGGTGATAATATTGTTCTCTACTTCAATCCATTATATTGCACCATGAGATTATTAAACACCTGCACTTTCTAAAGAACATCCATAAACATTCACCTGTTTGCATCTTGCTAATTATGTATCTAATATATCAGATTCCATGTACTTGTATATAGACTCTTCTTGCACTATCTCTATTCTATTTGTATTTACTTGCACATCTCAAATCATTCTCTCGCACTATTTTATTCATCTTTCACTCAGAAATGTTCCTAACAGAGTGAATTGACCTAGAAGCCTCTCAGTGGGCACCTTGCTTCCCTTGTTGCCTCCTTAAGGAAACACTGGACCATCCTTTACGAAAGATAAGTGTTTATGTATATATATATTCCATAGAGTATTATTTATTCAAAGCCGTTATATACAATGATACTAAATGGCTTTCATGCAACCAATTAGCTTCACACATTTATGAAACCCTCAAGAAACAACATGCTATGCACGGACTCAAGTATCTAGATGTGCTTTTAGTGGCTTTGTAGTTTCCCCACAACAGAGGCACATCCAAAACACCCTCCGTCTCATCATAACGTCTCCCAGTGTCCTGATGAATTCTCCTTCACTACTTCCTTTAATCCCAGATCATTATGTTATTATACCAGAACAGTTTCATCCCACAGGCCATCAGACTGTTGAACACCTGAGCTTTGGAAAGAACATCCAGAACATTCATCTGTTTGCATCTTATAGACTATTCTTGCACTAGTTCTATTATATTCTATTGTATTTGTATTTACTTGCACTCTTTACTACTTTTGAATCCAGGCTGAAGACTTTTCTTTTTGCCGCTGCTTTTAATTGAACTTTTCACATCTTACCTTTTATTCATGTCCCTGTGTTATTCATGTTTTAATATCTTTTTAATGTTTCTACTGTGTTTAATGCTCTTAATGTCTTTCATGTTTGTAAAGCACTTTGTATTCCCTTGTGTTGAATGGTGCTATATAAATAAACTTGCCTTGCACTATTTGATCTGTTTTACTGTGTTTCGCTGTTGGAGGAGCCTCAGATTTCCATTGACATATCTAAACTGTAGCTATGTACACATGACAATAAAAGCCTTGAATCTTGAACATTCTCATGGACATTAAGTAAGAGTGGTTAGGAAGAGACATAGGGCCTCATTTCTTCCACAATTCGATAAGTGATCTCACCTTAACGGCCTCCAGGATACGGATGGCGCTGGCCATGTCGTTCAGTCTCCGGCACGCTCTGAGCGCCGAGTCCACGGTCTTAGCCTCGGGCACCAGGTCGTACCCGATCAGGGTGTTCATGCCTTCAGGGTTACATTCATTACAAAAACAAATGTATTACTTCAAAGAATTAGCAATCATTAGCAAGAGTCGTCTGAATTTAAGGTTCATGAAAAATACTTTAAGACAATTTCTTGTGGAGAAGATATTCGTCAGCTTTATTGAAGAGACTCAAGGTCCATTTTTAAAAGACATACACTTCAATATAAATTAAAAAAGTCAGTTATACCAATGTTTCCACAGAGGTGACTGGTATCGTACTGAGACGAGGATTTGACAGCAGCATAATGACACATTCATAATATTGCCACAAGCCATTACAAAACATGAAATGGGACAATAAATATAATATGCATATTGTATGTGTGTGTCTTTGGTTCTTGAGTGCATTGGACCGTCAACCTAGTTATTTAAAAATGTTGAAGGGATCCTTTTTCAGAGTGTGGTGCGTTCAGGGACCCTCAGTAACTTTGAATATATCTGTGTGTAGTTCAGAGTGTGGTGCGTTCAGGGACCCTCTGTAACCCAGCAGTGTGTGTGTGTAGTTCAGAGTGTGGTGCGTTCAGGGAGCCTCAGTAACTTTGAATATATCTGTATGTAGTTCAAAGTGTGGTGCGTTCAGGGACCCTCTGTAACCCAGCAGTGTGTGTGTGTAGTTCAGAGTGTGGTGCGTTCAGGGACCCTCAGTAACCCAGCTGTGTGTGTGTGTAGTTCAGAGTGTGGTGCGTTCAGAGAGCCTCAGTAACTTGGACTATATCTGTGTGTAGTTCAGAGTGTGGTGCGTTCAGGACCCTCAGTCACTTTGAGTATATCTGTGTGTAGTTCAGAGTGTGGCGCGTTCAGGGACCCTCAGTAACCCAGCTGTGTGTGTGTGTGTGTGTAGTTCAGAGTGTGGTGCGTTCAGGGACCCTCAGCCACTTTGATTATATCTGTGTGTAGTTCAGAGTGTGGTGCATTCAGGGACCCTCTGTAACCCAGCTGTGTGTGTGTGTGTGTGTGTAGTTCAGAGTGTGGTGCATTCAGGGACCCTCAGTAACTTTGATTATATGTGTGTGTAGTTCAGAGTGTGGTGCGTTCAGGGACCCTCAGTAACTTGGACTATATCTGTGTGTAGTTCAGAGTGTGATGCGTTAGGGATCCTTTTAGTTTTGTTTTGGGTTATTTATTTAATATTATTCATATATTTTATTTAGCTTGACCTGGTGTTCTCATCTAAATGTCCTGCTGTGTCCTTTATTTGCATCTCTTGCCTGTACTATATTTAGAATAAGCAATAATAAGAAGAGCAACCATTATATTGCACCATTTTATCCAAACAATACACACAGTTTTGTTAAAAGTGGGAATAAAACCCAACTCCTAGAAACATTGGGGCTTATAACAACCAGAACACTTTTCCAGATTGACTGAAAATAGGTCTAACTTTTGACAGAATGTATTCTTTTGTCCACACTTTTCAATGAAACCCCAACTATAACCATAACATGAACCACACTATTAACAACAGAGCGAGGACACATCATCAGAAGATATTTAAAAAGCACAAAGGTACCTTTCCTCAGCTCCCAGGCATCGATGTCAGGTTTGCTGAAGTACGTCACCCAGCCGGCGTCAAACTCCTCGTCCGTCTCCACCCGGCCGTGGGAGTAACATCTGGAGTCCAATGGAGCTGAAAACATGACATACAGAGGTTCATTTACAATGTTTTTAAATAATACAAGACACAAATATTAGAGTTATTGCGTGCCTATTGATTTGAGCACGATCCGTGTATCCATCATTTCCTGGTCTTCTCTAGAGACCCACAGTGAGGGGACAGAGAAGAACGGAGGTCGTTCTCCCAGGAGCTGGGGAAAACCAGGGTGTCCTCACAGATTGTGAGAAGAAAGCCCCCCGTGGTGGTGGATGGTGGGCCGGACCCTCAGTGTCCTCTCCACTTTCAGATGAAGGGTCAGAGGAACTCAAAGAAATGCTGGACTCCAGAGAGCATTCAGTGTCAGACCCCCCCTCGAACCTTGTGTCTTCTTCAGATGAGTCCTGCAGCTCGCTGGCAGAAGAAGGCTGCAAGATTATTTCTGAAGTCTCTTCTGCACTGAAAAGCTTCTTCATTTGAGTTCCTTCTCTTTGCTCCAGGTCTTTCTCCTTCTCTGCTCACTAATGAAATAAGCCCTTGGTCAAACTGCATGTTTATCTTTGGCAGCCAGGTGCATAAACACACTAACAGTTGTTTTTGAGTAATCAAGCAGCTCTTCAAAGACACATCAAACACATCCCTCAAAAGATGGCCTTTTTTTCCCATGAAATGATCTGTGCATGCTTACAGATTCTCACACACACACACGGAGAGGGAGGAGAGGTGTGTGCTGTTTGTGCACAGGCCTAAAAAACTGTTGTTCTATCACCTGAGAGCACCAGGTCACATGCTGCAGGACCTGCTAGTCTGCTGCTGGAAATGACACACACACACACACACACACACGCGCATATACACACACACACGCACACACATATACATACACACACACACCACTCTCGGGGCCCCCTGGTAGTCACACGGCTCCATAATATAACTGGCAAAGATGTAAGAATGTCATGCATCGGCCTACAGTGGGAAAATGGTGTAATCTGTTGGAATAGAGTAGAAATATCAAATATCACTACTTTTCTTCTAAATGAAATGCTGACATTACAAAATGCATGGTTTTATACTGCAATGGCAGTGAGATCAACAAATGTGGTCTGAATGGAAGTCAATGAGGCATTTTTGAGAGAAATGAAATAATTAAAATAATGAAACAGGCATTTAAAGGGTTAAAATCCTGACAATGATTGAATGTTTGGTAGTTTGGAGTACGTGAGAAGTTGTTTATGTGATTCATGAAAAAAAAGTAGAAAAAGATATTGATGTATGATGATTTAATAGAAGTTGTTTTGGGCGTGTACATTTTTGCCACGAAGGTGTCCAGAGGTAGTATCTGACACTACGTAAAAATTAATAATGCAGTGAAATCAATTTTGTTGCTAATCTTTGACACATCCCAGACTCTAATAACCACCAAAGTTTCATCCCTCTAATTATTATTATATTGAAAGAAATTCATTTTTTGTCTTTTTTTTTTAAAGAGAAATTAAATAATTCAAATAATGAAACAGGCATTTAAAGGGTTAAAATCCTGAAAATTATTGGATGTTTGGTAGTTTTGAGCACGTTAGAAGTTGTTCAAGTGATTCATGGAAAAAAAAGTTTAATAAAATATTGATGTATGATGATTTAATAGCAGTTTCTATGAGCGTGTACATTTTTGCCACGAAGGGGTCCAGAGGGTGCAAAATGCATCACGAGAGTATACAAAACATGTAAGAGTAAACGACATTGGATTTCAAAAATTTGACTCAAAAGAAGACTTCTTGCAAAAATCCATGCCAAAAGCTGTAACACAGCTGATATGAACCCCAAATCAAAGAAAAAAAGTCAGGAAAAATGTACAAAAATGCCCGAGGAGGGCACAAGGGTTAAGTACACATTCTAGTTACTTCTACAGTAATGTGAGGAAACAAGAAAGACTGATTTCTGCTAAACGGCCGGGAAAACCACCCGACTACATATCTGAGCAGGGTGTGTGTGGGTGTGTGTGGGTGTGTGTGTGTGTGTGTGTGTGTGTGTGTGTGTGTGTGTGTGTGTGTGTGTGTGTGTGTGTGTGTGTGTGTGTGTGTGTGTGTGTGTGTGTGTGTGTGTGTGTGTGTGTGTGTGTGTGTGTGTGTGTGTGTGTGTGTGACTGGTTTCATGCACAGTGGTGATATGTTATGATGCAGTACTGCACTTCTAATCGACACAGTGTTTTTTTAATTGACTCAACATTGATAACACTTTCCCCTAAATTGCTCCTGTGGGGATTGTACTCCACAGTATTGAGTGTATGTAAGTCACTTTGGATAACAGTAAAAATTCATAAAAACAACACACTTTAAATATATAAAAGTCTAACAAGTGACATCTAATGTACTTTTTAAATATAATTAGTTATACTTTTACTTCAGTAAAGGATCTAAATACTTTTTTATATAAGTATAATGTGGTGTTGCGACTGTCAGACAAAAACAATCTTAAAATAATGAACCAGTTTTACACCGTGCAGAAACCGTGTGCTGACAAAGGGATGGATTGCACAGAAGTCACAAAGATGCAAATAGAGAAATGAAGCCCATCTTTGAACATATTTGCATGAACAGGAAACACACTCATAGTCACTTGGCCAGTTCGACTGCATCGTGAGGGAAATATGTGAAAGCATCTGAAGGAGAACTCACCTCGGCTGAAGAGTATCCCGAAGAGTACTGCTCAAAATCTATCTCCTCGTCACTGTGAAGACAAGCAGGAAGTTCTTTAAATCCGTCTTCAAACACACTGATGTACTTCAAATTATTCCAATATAATAATAATAATAATAATAATAATAATAATAATCCTTATATTTATTATAGCGCTTTATCAATGACTCAAAGCGCTTTAGAAATACACATTACACATACAGATCATACATGTAATGGTCTACTGTGGACAATACCCACAGGAGCAAGTTCAGGTGAAGTGTCTTGCCCAAGGACACAATATGACATTGTTTTTTAAATGGAGGATTTTCTGATAAAATGCAGGTTTTTAGGAGCTTTTTGTTTTGGTTTATTATGTTTTAATCTCAAAAACACAGAGAACTCAATCAAACAGTGTTCCTACATCAAAACTCTCCCAAAAGGAAGTCACACTGCCTCAAATGTAAACAAAAAAAAGCACCTTACAGTCTTAATAACTCAAGGATTATATATATATTAAATACAAAATCAAATACGGAAGGGCGTCAAAAGAATTAGGAATGTATGGAAAGACTCTCTTAATGTATCAAAGTGTTGTCTGATTAAAGTGGATTTAAATCCCTCTTTTCTCCAATAAAGAACTAAACAAACACTACATCTCTCAAACATGTGGAATAAAATGTGAGTTAAGGTGATTTCTAATCCCTTAGGGTTCCTCTATCAGCCCAAAAAGACCAAGAAAGTCTTTATGTTTGTTTAGAAAAACATTTAAGGAGTATCCTTTGAGTGCAAAATGCAATTTGGAGTCGCCTGTTTACAGCCAGCTCTTTGCATGGTACAACAAAACCAAATGAAAGCTCAGCGCAAGTTCAATCAGGAAGACCAAGCTCTTCATTCATATTACATGTCATTTCAATCCTCTCTCCTCCCTCATTAAGTGATCGGGTGTCACTCCCCAGCTAACCAATCTCTCCTCTCTCCATTCTCACAAGCCTATCATAGCTCCCGCTAATCCCTTTATATCTGCTCTTCCCTCTGTCAGCTGTCAGTTCAGGTGACAATACGCAACCCTCCTCCACCCATTTCGCCTCCCGTCTCCTTCAGGACCAAGCTAAGGCTGCTTTTACACGGGAACGTTTGCGTTTATGCACAGTATGCGTTTTCAAAAAAGTCTTCCGTTCACATGCATTCGTTTCATTTAACGTGTCTGTTCAAACGAGACCGCTGGACACGCTGTAGTACATATGCCGGGACTGTAAGTGGCGCTGTAACTTCCGCCACAAAATACACCAAAAGCAGCGAAGAAGACCCCGGAGCAATGTTGCCATGGCTACCCTTCTGTTTATGCCCCGCGGTGGATTTAGCAACATGTAGTGGTTCATGTAATTCTCCATGTCCACTTGTTGCTGATGGTTGTGGTAGAGGAGCTGTAGATGTTGCACTAACATCTGTAGCATGGTCATTAGCAGTAGCACTAGCAGTAGCTACTGGCCATGCTACAGCAGTGAGCAGCAGAGGCAGGGAGAGGTGGGGCTATCGTTATTTTTTCAGGAAATATTCGTATAGAGGTGATTACACGGACTCGTTTGACCCCCCAGAGAGTTTCGTTTGCAAATCTATCCACCTTGGGACCCGTTATCGTTTGTGGGGTCCGTTCGTTACGGCCTCGTGTAAATAATAGGGCTATACGTAAGAGAAACTATGCAGATACAAGCCGTTTCGTTCTCGTGTAAATGTGGCCTAAACCTTCTCCCTTCAGTCCGTTCTCACCTACTTATCACCACCACCAGTGTCTAGACCCCGGGGGGTTTCATCGGAGCGGTTCTTCCCCTCCTGAATGATTACCCTGCAAACTGGGGCCTAATCGCCAAACACCATTCCATTCTCCTGTTATAATTCTGGCAATCATTATTACATTCATATTACGTGTCCCGTAATAAATATGTATTTCATACATCAACGTCTCTCCTGATTGAACTAGAGATGGAAGACCAAAAGACGGTCCAATGAAACTCACCTACTTTAAACACTTAGACTTTATAGAGTTTTGGATATGTGCAGATATTGCAACACCAAAGCTGGTTGAACCTGTCTGAAAACTTTAAAAACAAAAGTCTATTTGCATGTCTGCATGTCAACAGGAGTTTTAGAATAATATTTACTTCCATTACTCATGAGCTATTAGACAGTCTTTTTTTATATATAAGGGCAAAAATTGAATATTCTGTGCATGAAAACTCTCAACTGTATCTCTACTAAGGGACACTAGAGCTGGACACATTCTAGTAAATTCCAAGGTGACATGTTCTATGGACAGAATGTAAAACGCTAAGTAGATCAGTACGTTATTCAGGGTTCAGGCAGAGGTGGGAAGAAGTGGAGTACAAATACTTCGGTGCTTTTTTCTGGTATCAGTACTTTACTTCACTACTTATCTTTCTGACGACTTTTTACTTTGACTTCTTACATTTTGAACACAAATACCTGTACTTTCTACTTCTTACATTTTGAACACAAATACCTGTACTTTCTACTTCTTACATTTTGAACACAAATACCTGAACTTTCTACTTCTTACATGTTGAACACAAATACCTGTACTTTCTACTTCTTACATGTTGAACCCAATACCTGAACTTTCTACTTCTTACATTTTGAACACAAATACCTGTACTTTCTACTTCTTACATTTTGAACACAAATACCTGTACTTTCTACTTCTTACATTTTGAACACAAATACCTGTACTTTCTACTTCTTACATGTTGAACACAAATACCTGTACTTTCTACTTCTCACATTTCCCAAACAGGCTGGTTCCTTTAGTTTGAATGTGTGTTTGGTGGCGTGATCATTATTATTTAGAGTCATTGCGTGCCTATTGATTTGAACACGATCCGTGTATCCATCATTTCCTGGTCTTCTCTAAAGAAGAGGGACCAATGAAAACGTTGTCATGTTGCCGTTGTTCAGCATGGAAACATTCATTAGCTAACAATGACATTATTGTTCTATTAATATAAAGGGAGGTCAGGTACTCTTTAAAACAGCTGCTAGTTATGGGTACTTTTTACTGAAGTACATTTCAAAGCCCTCTTTACTTTTACTTGAGTAAAGAAGTTTAGTCAGGACTTCTACTTTTACCAGAGTATTTTTAAACACGAGTATCTGTACTTCTACTTGAGTAAAGGATGTGTACTTTGCCCTCTCTGGGTTCAGGTGACTGCCTTCAGTAGGAATTGAACCCTGTGAACCTCACCTGTCTGAGTCCAGAGCCACTAAACTGTCCCCAGCATGTTGACTCAGAGCAGCGTAGCCCTTGTTATACTTCACCGTCCTGGAAGAAGAAACCAGAAAATGTTTTAAAAATCGTGCAAAACAAACATCGTTAACCCTCTGAGACCCACGGTCCCAAATATCACGTCATCTTCAAAGCATAACTCATGAACAGAAGAAGTTAGAAGCTTCTAATCACTTCTGGCACAATCCCAACAACTGTGTGCAATTTTCTGTGTTGGATGTTTTTTTTCAATATTATGGTTCGAAGTTCTGTTTAAGTTACAAATTCAAGCTCCGTTTTTAGTCGTTTTTTTGTTTTATGGGCAAATATCCCCCATTATAGTGTATAGAAGTCTTTAATGAGTAACATATAACATTACCTGAGGTTGTGCTGATTTCTGCGATGTGTAAAACTTGATTATCATTGTAGCCATGCCTCATACTGCTCATACCCCTCTATTACAGCCCTGTTCCAAACAGACTGATTCTGCTTTAAAGTGGACCTATCATGCTATATTTGATACATATATTGTCGGGCCATACCTATATAAAACATGTCTGTGAAGTTTTTTTTCAAAATACCAAACAGATCATGCATTTTAGCCATGCCTCATTTCGCTCTATTTGCTCTTTTTCAGCCCTGTTTTTGCAAGGGCTGATTCTGTGGCAAATGAGCTGCAGCTGACCACGCCCCCCTGCAGAAGAGGGGGGCGTGGCACGGCCCCGGCACGAGCGTCATGTTACCATGCTTGCTGTGAATACGAGAGGACGATAACGGTCGTATCCGCTACAGTTCTCTATCAGATAGACGGTTCGGCCACACGAGGCCGACACGGAAACGCAGAAAACGATAACGATAACGATAACGGGTCCCTAGGTGGGTAGATCTGGGGAGGCAACGCTCTGGGGGGCAAACGGCTCCGTGTTTACGCCTATACGATCATGTCCTGATAACGAAGAAATAGCCCCGCCTCTCCCCGCCTCTCCTGCTCAGATATCAGCTGCTGGGCTGTCAGAAGAGGGGGAGGAAAAGAGACGCTCCGTTTCGTATTCTTATATTATTATATAGAGTCGTTATCAATTTGTTTTAAAGCTCAATAAATAACAAAGAAGACCTCTGACCGGCACTTTTCTAATTTTGTCCGGAAGATTTAAACTTTAACGGACATGTTGACCGGCGAAAAATCTAACTGAAACTCTGCTGCACGGTCCTCTCGTCCCTTGGAAGAGGCGGAGAGGTGGGTGTTTGTCATCTGCTGGTGGACTACCGGAGAGAATTACAGCCGGAGCAAACGCTTGCCTCGGGGAGGGAGAAAAAGAGCCAGAGCGTCCACAGCGGAGAATAAACAGAAGGGCAACCATGCGCGGGAAGTCTACTTCGCTGCTTTTGTCGCAGACTACAGCGCCACTTACAGGCCCGGCATATGTACTACAGCGTTTTGTTTTTTGACACTTGGTGAGTTCCCTGACACACCGGGGACACATATTTATGTAAAAAAGACATAAAAAAGTGCATTTTGCATAATAGGTCCCCTTTAACTTCTGTACGTACCACTTAGAAAAGCATTTGGATTGAAGTGATGCTAATGCAGTAGTGATGGGAATTATGGCTCTTTGAAGGGAGCCGGATCTTATGGCTCCGTTCCTTTCAAAGAGCCGTTCAAAAGAGCCGTTCAAAAGAGCCGTTTTTTTTAAGGTTACTAGGTTTATTTGCAAAATAATCACCAGGATAATGATTGACTGTATTGCCAGACCTAATGTCAATAATCGGCATTGTAAACATCACACAAGGTGGCGCCATATCCATGTCATCATGTCAGTGAATGTACTTTGAATTTACCCTCTGTATGTGTTAAGTAAATAAAGTTGCCTTGCCTTGAATGAAATTCATGCAACTCTTAATATTAGATACTGTGTTTTTAAGTGGCGATGGAGATTATTTGTTGATCCTGCTTTAAAGGATATTTTGCCTTTACAAATGGTGCGCTTTATCACTGCCTGGGTTTTGGTTGAAGTGAATCCAAATGCTGCTGCGTTTTCGCGTTTGGCTCATTTTCCATCCGAAAAACACGTTGTCTACCTGTCCTGTACCACTTGTTATGACTTCTCTCTCTCGCGTATTCCGTTAAGACCCACCCCATCTCACTCCTCGTGCTGAAACCTACCAAACAGAGTAGGGGCGGATCTTCACAGAATACGTTTGGGGAACAAAATCAAGCTTTTTAAAAGGCGAGTGGATTTTGGCAGGCAGTGAGTGCGGACCAACGATTGAACGATAACAAGAACGGCTCTCACCAAGTAGGACTCGGTTCCCCTCGTTCGTACCAAAGAGCCGTTCAAAAGAATCGGCTCGTTCGCGACCGACACATCACTATAATGCAGTAGCTTTTAATCTGGTTAGGGTTATAGACAGGAAGTGTATCTGCAGGACTCTTGCTTTTTGAGTTGGTCTCTTCACGGTTGAATGCACTTATTGTCAGTTGCTTTGGATAAAAGTGTCAGCTAAATGAAATGTAATGTAATCTTCAAACGTCTCCTCACCTCTTGGCTCCTTGTCGGGGCTGATGCACCACAGGGGGTCCTGGAGAAAGAGCTTTCTTCTTCAGGGCTTTCCTCGCCATCTCCCTGTGTTTCTCTGTGGAAAATAAACAGACGTGTGTTTTTAGTCTAGTTTAGAGTCCTGTTGTGAACCCAGAAATGTTGAGTACCCCATTTTTTAAGATAGAAATGTAAAGTACGGGTTTCCAGCACATAGAAAACAATTTAGGAGTGCTTTGGGGGGTTATTGAGGATGTTGAATCCAATTCTGACATTTTCAGGATCATAAGTGGCACTTTTAACCTGAAAGAGGCCATATTTGTAGTCCTTAAGGCAGGGGTGGGGAACCTTTTTCCTCTCAAGGGCCATTTCAATTTTTTCAACATCCTCCGAGGGCCGTACAAATTATTGACCTCTGCTTAAAAATACAAAAATCACAGCCCATTCATTTGGCCTTTCTTTCATGCTGTGCAAAGAAAAAGCAACCTCTTAATCCAGATATCTTACCATGACTCGCGCATGCATTCACGTGCACGGTGTGGCATGACCACCAAAACAGAAAGATATGGACACAAGATGTGTGCAAATGTATTTAGTTTCCTATCCATGTAAACATGATTTAAGTGGGGGGTGGACCTAACCTGCTCTAGGGGGGTCCGGGGTGCATGCTCCCCCGGGAAGATTTGTTTTTAAATGTTGAAGTTAAAAGCATTAATCTGGTGCACTTTGAGAGCAACATTAGGAGATCTATGGATACATATCTCAACAGCCATATGAAACAGAACTGTAAACAGATTTTATTTCTCTTTATGGATATTTACAAATCACTCTCCTTTCAAACTGTATTCTTGTTTATTAATAACAACTTTATTTTACTGTCATATAGTATTTTATACCTGTTTACTTCATTCTCTTATTTTTTTATAACTTTAATGATCATATAAAGATGTGCCTTTACCTCACTGGTTGTAGAAAAAGCTTCTTATATTCGTTAGCATAGCTAGCTAACCAGATGCTAATAACAACAAAGTTATTGACTGTATGATCAGTATGACAGATGAACAGATCGCCACTGGGCTTTCAACTAAAGAAAGCTCTCCTCGTGTCTCTCCGAGTCCTGTTTCCAATTGCTTCAGAAGTTTCCCCCACAATAACAACCATTATAATCTGACCAACACACAGGCGTTATATAATAGTTAATAGAGTTTGTAATGACGGGTGAAGAAATGCTGCTCACGTAGTTTGAGGTGTATTGCTGGAGCTCTCGACATGATGTAAGGTCCTCTTTTCTCCACTGGCCGGATGCCTCCGTCAGCTGTTTTAGGTCTGGTGCCATTACTGGGTCCCTGAGGACGGAGGAATTGAGAACAATCTGTACATTAATATATGTTTGGCAGCTAAATAATCATAATAATAAAGCATTATTTATATAGCACTTTTCATACAACACGTGCAGCTCAAAGTGCTTTTTACAAAATGAATCTGAAGCCAGTCCCCAACTCCGGGGACTTCCGTCCGGGGACTCCGGGTGGCAATATACGCCGTGAAGTTGTTTGCGGCCTGCCAGTAAACCCAAATCAGAAGTAGAAGAAGTGACGTCAGCGGCTTCATTTGCCTAATCCTTCCCCAGGAACTTATTCCGGTGTGAACGCGATCTGTACTTAGTTCATGAGAACTAAAGAGAACTAAGTTCTCATGAACCTTTGTGGGGAAAGTACTGCGGTGTGAATGCGCCTACAGTATACAAGTACTTTTAGTACTTAATTTGGAGGCAATACTTTTTTAATTCAGGACTTTTACTTATAACATAGCATGTTTTCTATTAAGCTACTTTTACTTAAGTTAGAAATCCAATTAGTTCTTCCACTTCTACATAAGTTACTCCATAACTGTCTCTAAATAAAGTGAAAACTCCTCCAGATGTCCCCAGCAGTTCTGTTTATGGAATAAGAAACGATAACACTGTAGGTGTTTATGGGCCAACTATATAATGTCACTTAATGTCAATCAAACTCAATCTTAGCATTGTTTTACGAAAAAGAGAAACACTTCATTTTGTAAACACGACTAATATAAACAACTGTCAAAATCCCAGGCTAAGCTAATCAGCTAGCAGCTAGCCTATGGATGTATAAAGAGACAGAGGCGTTCATTCCTATGAGAGTTGCTCAGTGGCGCTTGAAGCCAAAAATAGAGCGAGTGTAGGTTCAGAAAGTACCCGGATATAAGCCCAAGGCGCATGCGCAGTCTGAGTTTTATTATAAACTTTAGCTTTTGTGTCGTTGTTCCACATAACTTGCCAGGATTTAATTATTCATCGTGCTTTATTAATTATTATACTTCAGTTTGCTGCTGTAATATAGCTGTTTTTATACCAGTGACATCCTTGAAGTTGTAGTACTGCCATTTGGCCACTACGCCCATTCATAAAAACCGTCTTCAACTAGCCTCCCAGTTTCTATGTACAAGTTAGCGTTAGCTATCTTTAGCAGACATTACCGGGAAGACTTGCGGCTCCAGCAGGGTGTCCTTCTCCGGTTCCTCTATGATGTCGTTCATCATCTTGTCGGTAGTTGTCACAATTTATTCCACAAAACAGCCATGGTGGGACTTTGTTGCTCTTCTCCTCGGGAGCAGGGAGGCACTTCTGTCAGCTAATGCATGAGTGAAAAGGTTCCATACTACTTCCGGGAGAAGTTTTTCAAAATAAAACATGAGAATAACTGACGTAGCAGGGAATTGTAAAGAGGATTATTTCAACCAATCAGAGGTGGAATAAGTACTCAGATCTTGTACTTGAGTCAAAGTAGAAGTACCACAGTGTATGAATACTCTGTTAGAAGTAAAAGTCCTGCATTCATACTTTTACTCCACTACAAGTTAGAAGTAAATGGTGTACTTTTACTCCACTACATGTATTTAATACCTTTAGTGACTTTACAGATGTGGATGAATGATGTGAAATATAATCAAGTGTTAAATCAGACTTTAGTTCCACCTGGAGTAAATTCACAAGCTACCCTGCAGTATACAAAGTCATTCAAACTAGCTGCACCTTTACCAGCTTTGAGAACACTTTAATGATCAATCATTATGAAACATATCATATATATTATTCTGAAATGGACCAATCTGCACAATCATTACTTTTACTGTCGCTACTTTAACTATATTTTGATGATAATACTTTTCTACTTTTACTTGAGGAACATTTTGAATGCAGGACTTTTACTGTAACAGAATATTCCTATACTCTGGTACTTCTACTTTTACTCAAGAACAATATCTGAGTACTTCTCCTTTTACTCAAGTACAATATCTGAGTACTTCTACTTTTACTCAAGTACAAGATCTGAGTACTTCTACTTTTACTCAAGTAAAATATCTGAGTACTTCTCCTTTTACTCAAGTACAAGATCTGAGTACTTCTACTTTTACTCAAGAACAAGATCTGAGTACTTCTACTTTTACTCAAGAACAAGATCTGAGTACTTCTACTTTTACTCGAGAACAAGATCTGAGTACTTCTCCTTTTACTGAAGTACAAGATCTGAGTACGTCTACTTTTACTCAAGTACAAGATCTGAGTACTTCTACTTTTACTCAAGTACAATATCTGAGTACTTCTCCTTTTAATCAAGATCTGTGTACTTCACCTCTGCTGATAAACAGAGGGAGGAGCTGCAGACAGGGAAGTGGAAGTGATGAAGCCAGACTCCATTTTACACTTCGACAGAGCACGAGCAACAGGGTGAGTGTTGATTAAAACCAGGCTCTGCTGGGTTTTTAATACATTATTATTACTCTGTTATACTGTAGGCATATGTCACAAAAAACATTTTTTACAGACTTGATCAAAAATCAGCAACGTAGAGTCAAGTGTGACTTTTTCAAATGTATTTCACTTTTTCATTTCCTGCCTGGACCGACAATATTTTCACGGACCAGCCTTCAAAGTATGGGGGGATAAAGGACTGTAGTGCTGATGCTCCGGCACCGTTTTTGCGTGCTCAAATCAACTGTTGTGAACGTCCTTTGTTGAAAGTAGTTTAACTTTGGAGCAGCAACGCGCATCACTTGTGAAGTGACGACAAACAGAATCACAGAACGGCCGGCAGGCACCGCCCTTCCTTGTTTACGTTTTGAAACGACATCATTGAAGTTGCGCTGACAGGCGACAGAGGTCCACCGTTTCCTCGCAGCGAGGCTCCCCCCGTTTTGCAAAGATAGCAGCAGAAATGTCATTGCTACATGTGCAGGGATATTTAGACTTTAAAATGCTGCTTGGTCATTAATTTTGGTCTCGGCAAACAATATTATGAAAGGTATGGGATTAGTTTCGTGTCATTAAGATAAAGCAACACTTCCTCAGAATCAAGCAAAACTAAGAGTTTAAGAGAAAAAACCAGAGTCAAGCTAAATAAATGTAATTTAAAAAATAAAACTATAAGTTGCAAACAAATCATTTGTGTAATCATGTAAACTACAAGTCTTTTTTTCTTTGTTTTAACATATCTTTTTGTTTGCAGTTCTCTTTGCTTCTTTCTCAATGATCAGACTTTTGCTCTCGCTGCAGCTATTCTCCTTTGCACTCCTTCATTTTTTGTTTGCGATTCTGACACAAACGTCCCAGGTGGGCGGGACTTTCAGGGGTGCGTCCCCATTGGCTACTCAGTTTTTGAGTGACAGCCCACTACACCACAGATCATACAGTGCAACTCATGCAGCAAACTCCGGAGACCACTCGGCCACGTTTGTGTTGGTGCCTCCTGGGGAGTTTTCATGAAAATATCAGACTTATCTTATGGATTGCTGTGCATTATACTTGTGTTGTGTAGTTTATACTTTATTCCAACTTTAAATATTTTAATACCTGAACACACTGCTGCTGTAACAAAATAATTTCCCAATTTGGGATTGATAAAGTGTCCGTCTATCTATTTATTTTATGCTAAAGGTGATACACAATATAAACTGTATACTGTTCTTTTTTCAAAGACATGTTACATTTCAAAAGCATACATTGCTATGTTTAGGACAAACAATTAAAGACTGCTTTAATAATAATAAAACAAATTCTACAATATAAAAGTGGCAGATTTGCTTTATTAAACAGACCAGACCTAGGTTGCATACCAACACAATTAGGAACATGCTCACATCTTACTATGTTGGTCTGAAGAGCTGAAGCATTCATACACAATGGATAAAAACTGTGTTGTCTCATTCTATATCCTGTGAGAAAATGATATACATTTAGCATTAAAAACTCAACATACTATTCCTATCCTGAGGAAGATATGAATAATCAACAGATTTGAATGGAATCTCTAACATTTTCATGTAGAATAAAGACAAAAGAGTGATTATACACATTACATTTATTGAAATTTGAACCAGAAGATGAAGTCTCAAAGAATGTTTTAAATAAAAGGACATAAAACAAAAAGGTAGATAATAATAAAATCTATTAAATGTATATGTAAAGACATTTGGTCAAATGAAATGACACTGAGCAAGCGATAACAGCAACGCCCAGCGTGGATGAAGATGGTTCAGGTCTTTCTTCATGCCCCCCCCCCCCCCCCCCCCCCCCCCCCCCCCTTCGTGCTGTCCCCTCACAGGAAGTGGGAAATGGGAGAAGACCTCTGGACACCACGCTGTCTCAATGATCCACACTGTTAATATGAGAGGAACATAATTGTTTTAGGAAATGAAAAATATGAAGTGAACTATCAAAAGGTCTCCATATAGAAAAAAACAACTTAATTGTGCCATTAATTCAACTTTTTTTTTTAAATAGAATTGGAAATGAATAGGAAGAGAGCTCAAATCTGATACTCAGAACGAGTAGCCCACGTATAGCATTTTGCAATGCATAGAAGAGAAGCCAAAGCTCAACATTTGTATGACAAATAAAACTCAGCTCAGGGGCATCATGGACGGTAGGTTTTCCTACAGAGAGAAGAAGTAAACTCAGCCTCCATTGATTTTCATATCAATTGAGCGTGTTAATAAAATAAGCTATCATGGCTTATACTTGCATGTCTAAACAGAATCATGAAAGCATGTTGGTAGAGTCAGGCACACGAGTCTGTTTGTGTGTGTGTGCCGGTGTCTGAGCGCTCACGCACTGGTAGCTAAGTAGCTAACCCTGCTGTTAGGCTACTTAGCTAGCATTGTTATGGATCTCAAGTTAGCAAAAGCTAACTTTCATAGCACAGCTCTTCTTTACTTCTCACTTAACACAATAAAGAAACAGACCGTATAGTACAGCACAAACAACACAAATGATCAATACTTACATATATTTTCACTTGTAGTATTATAATAATTGAGATGCTGGTTCTTCTGGGGGTCTTCTGTCCATGCTCAGCTACCGCAGTTGCACTGTACAATCGCCGGTGGACTGGGCTGTCACTCAAAAACTGAGTAGCCAATGGGGACGCACCCCTGAAAGTCCCGCCCCCCTCGGATGTTTGTGTCAGAAGGGATGTCCCGATCACCTTTTTTTGCTCCCGATCCGATTCCGATCATTTGATTTTGACAATCTGCCGATACCGATTTTTCCCGATCCGATCTTTATGCAATGCATTAAGAGGAAAAAAAAGGTAACAGATAACGGCTGGTCATCCAACGCGATGAATTCAGCTATCTTGGCTGTTATTTTTTTGGCCTTTTCACTGTTCTGGGGTAGTTTCTCTTTCCTTTTAAAAGTCTCTGAAAGTGTCGGTTGTTTCAGTGCCGTTACCTGAGTGGCCGCTGTGTACTCGTCGTGTTGTTGTTGGTGGTGTTTGTATTAGATTGGTCGTGTTGAACGTAGCTCTGTTCTTTCCACCACGCGGAACCTCCGCCTTGCAAACATTGCATCTGGCTGTTACACTGCCTTCGCTTTCAATTTTATAATACTTCCAAACTCCTGACATTTTCTCTGTCCCGACTCCCGAGTCACCAGCTGAACGTGAAAATCACGTGATCGGCTCCGATCCCCGATCACGTGATCGGATCGGGACATCCCTAGTCAGAATCGAAAACAAAAAATGAAGGAGCGCAAACTAGTGATGGGAATTATGTCTCTTTGAAGAGATCCGGATCTTATGGCTCCGTTCCTTTCAAAGAGCCGTTCAAAAGAGCCGTTTTTTTAAAGGGGGCGGGGTTACTAAGTTTATAATAATCACCAGGATAATGATTGACTGTATTGCCAGACCTAATGTCAATAATCTGCATTGTAAACATGACACAGGGTGGCGCCATATCCATGTCATTCATGTCAGTGAATGTACTACTTTGAATTTACCCTATGTATGTGTTAAGTAAATACATTTGCCTTGCCTTGCATGAAATTCACGCAACTCTTAATATTAGAACACTCTGCTTTATCACTGCCTGGGTTTTGGTTGAAGTGCATCCAAATGCTGCTGCGTTTTCGCGTTTGGCTCATTTTCCATCCGAAAAACACGTCGTCTACCTGTCCTTTAGGCCAGGGCCGGCCCTAGACTTTTGGGGGCCCTAAGCGAGCTTTGGCTTGGGGCCCCCCCTCACTCTAGTGCTCCTGTCTTATGATGTTAGCATAAGCACACATATTGTATAAATAAGCATGTAAACATCCTCTAGGGGATCCTCACCTCCTCTAGGGGGGTCCGGGGGCATGCTCCCCCGGGAAGATTTGTTTTTAAATATTGAAGTTAAAAGCATCAATCTGGTGCACTTTGAGAGCAAAATTAGGAGATCTATGGATACATCTCTCAACACCCATATGAAACAGAACTGTAAACAGATTTTTCTTTATGGATATTTTACAAATCACTCCCCTTTTAAACTGTATTCTTGTTTTGTCATATAGTATTTCATAACTGTTTTTCATTTATTCTCTCTGGCTGTCCATCTCATAATGTTCACATAAAAACTAACTGTCAATAGGAATATCATTCAGAAGAATTATAATTTCATGCAAGAATCTGTCACAAAAAGAGGTTGCACATTTACATTCAGGTGTTGTTATGGCAACGTCAGTGGCCAAACAGCCACATTTACTGCTGCAAATACGTTCAAACATGCTGTCGACACGTAAAGCAGTGGCAACTATGCCACCATTTCAGCTGACTTTTTCTCAGAAATACTGTCACATAACATCCATATATTTCAGTGCTAGGTTGATGCTTAGCTAAGCTAACTATGAAACACTTTAACTGACAGGATTCAGGATCAACTGTGTACTGTAAGGTAGCTTCTAGCTTCATGTCGAACAGTAAGTCAACATTTCCCAGAGAGCTTTCTTTGAAATCACCAGGTAATGCTAATAAACATTACATTTAGATTGAATGACAAAGTGTTTATTTAATATATCTGGCTAGCTATAGCTACTTGCTAACGGTTTAGCTTACCCCCGCAATTCAAAGTAACATCAACGTAGCTGTAATTTCTCCTGGCTCAAGTGCTGGCTCTGGGGTTGTTGTGTGAGCCACCACTTGAGAATTGTCGTCTTTTTTAAGAAAAATTGTTCTTATGTCCATCTTCAAAAACTCTGAGTCTAAGACTGACAGTTTATTTTAAACATTGTCACAGCTCACAGGATAGGTACCTGTCAGCCAATAAGACAGATGTTTATTTCCATTCAACTCTCTGGTTGGTCTGGTGTCTTGCGTCTGTTGCATTCACTGAACACGGGAAATTACAATCCTGCCGTTCTCTCATGATGAGGTTCAGGTAAAGCACGGTTAATGTATTATATGATTGGCTCAATAATATAATACATGACTTTGAGAGTAGGCAATCTAGGCATATTAACAAGATTAATTAAACATACTTATCACGGCGACGGTGTACTGAGATAAATAACGGTGTACTGAGATAAAAAAATAAATAATTCATTTTCTTTTTAATTTTTTTTTTGCTAGGGGGCCCTTAGTGGCCGCTTATGTCACTTAATGGGTCGGGCCGGCTCTGCTTTAGGCTACCACTTGTTATGACTTCTCTCTCTCGCGTATTCCCTTAAGACCCACCCCATCTCACTCCTCGTGCTGAAACCTACCAATCAGAGTAGGGGCGGGTCTTCACAGAATACGTTTGGGGAACAAAATCAAGCTTTTTAAAAGGCGAGTGGATTTTGACAGGCAGTGAGTGCGGACCAACGATTGAACGATAAAAAGAACGGCTCTCACCAAGTACGACTCGGTTCCCTTCGTTCGTACCAAAGAGCCGTTCAAAATAATCGGCTCGTTCGCGACCGACACATCACGAGCGCAAACGAGAGAGCTGCAGCGAGAGCAAAGGTCTGATCATTGAGAAAGAAGGAAAGAGAACTGCAAACAAAAATATGTTAAAACAAAGAAAAAAGACATATAGTTGACATGATTACACAAATGATTTGTTTTCAACTTATAGTTTAATTTTTTTAATTTATTTTGCTTGACTCGGTTGTTTTTTCTCTTAAACTCTTAGTTTTGCTTGATTCTGAGAAAGTGTTGCTTTATCTTTATGACACAAAACTAATCCAATCCAATCCTCTATTCAAAAATATAATTCAGTGTCCATCGAAATGAAAATAACTAAAAAGTTCATGCTGGACTCAAACCCGAGTCCCAACAGCAAAAATCACTCGAGTCCTGCGCGTTATGAGTGAGCCACGGATCAATACGACATCTTCATTCATCACAGCTGAATTTCACACATTAACATTGTTAAAAGATTCAGAAAAATGCAACCCAACCATCATTTATAATGTGAGCGAATTTATGTATACTTTAAGCCATATAATATAAATATTATAGTAGGCATTTGCTTATAAATAGTATACTGACTGAGGTCTGTATCAAGCCTCATTAAGACCCACCGAGATCAGATATCCTAGTTTATCAGCCTGCCAGTCCACATTATGTTGTGATAAGTGGTCATTTCACATATAAATGTATTCCAGTGCACACATTAAGTTCAAATATGCAAATCAGGCCATGTGTTTCGTTATGTAGTTATAATCATCACCGACAGATGGAAAGACAACAATAACAAGGAATTAATATGAATATTACCAAGTTACACAGAAATAGATCAAACATATGAGAACAAAGACCACAAAGATAAAAGCATAACACATGTTCACAACAGTGTGAAAAAGTGATTTGTGTTTCTAGTTCTCAACGTATGTGAGTACCCTTGTCATTTGGTGTCGCTGTATCGATGCATAACAAAAGTTAACCAAGTAAACAGTCACATCTTATCTGGAAAAGTGCTGCAAAGTGCAGAATACCATTTTGATAAGGGATACATGTGTGTAGTCTTTAATATTAAACATGATCGCTGGTAGATAGCCACAGAAGTCGTATCACAGTTTAACCTGAGCGGATCACAGCTCCACAGCTGAAGACTTCTCCACGCTGCTTTCAAACTGTGAGTAAACTGCGCGTGCTTCACTTGGAGGCTGTCTGAAGGTGTACACAGGTCTCAGATTATTTTTCTGACGACTTTTTACTTTGACTTCTTACATTTTTAACACAAATACCTGAACTTTCTACTTCTCACATTTTCCAAACAGGCTGGTTCCTTTAGTTTGAATGTGTGTTTGGTGGCGTGATCATTATTATTTAGAGTCATTGCGTGCCTATTGATTTGAACACGATCCGTGTATCCATCATTTCCTGGTCTTCTCTAAAGAAGAGGGACCAATGAAAACGTTGTCATGTTGCCGTTGTTCAGCATGGAAACATTCATTAGCTAACAATGACATTATTGTTCTATTAATATAAAGGGAGGTCAGGTACTCTTTAAAACAGCTGCTAGTTATGGGTACTTTTTACTGAAGTACATTTCAAAGCCCTTACTTCTTTACTTTTACTTGAGTAAGCATATTGTGCCTCCTATGTACAAGGTTAACATTGAAAGTGACGATGATATGTCCCAATGCGTCTCAATGTACATGTTACTCCAGCTGCCTATCAGTTTACTCCACTCAAATGGCGCACAACTCGCGTTCCATGGACAGACGTGTAATACACTCAAATTACAATAGATGGAGCTCTAGACTAATTTATAAAATTTGTAAAAAATGTTGTTAACACTCTGGGTGTGTGAGACGAGTGAACCAAAACGTAAAACCTCCGCAATTAAAACAGTTTCATCGAGTTTGAGCACTAATATACCCATGTTTTGAACACTTTAGCGGGGTAAATGTGTTATCTTTTCACCCTGGTCCTGAATTAAAACAGTTCCCCCGACTTTAAACACTAATGTGCCCATGATTCAGACACTTATTCATGGGTCAATGTGTTATCTTTTCACCCTGGTCCTGAATTAAAACAGTTCCCCCGACTTTAAACACTAATGTGCCCATGATTCAGACACTTATTCATGGGTCAATGTGTTCACTTTTCCCCCCTGGGTGTGTGTGTGAGACAAGTGAACTGTGTCAGCCTGCAAACAAGCAGCAGTCTGCTGTCATTTGAAACATGTTCCCCGACCTTTTAACACACTTTTACCCACGTTTTGAGCACTTATTCCTGGGTCAATGTGTTCTCTTTCCCCCCCTGGGTGTGTGTATGTCTGCCTGGACGTGTGATATGCTGCTTAAAGCAGTGATTCTGCTGTTTTTAGTTTATTGTACATTTAATAAATTAAATATGATTAATATGTACATTGTTCTGTCTATACTGACACGTTTATGTCCATAACTCCGTATGTTTATGTCGTCCAATGTACACTGTCTAAAAACGACAATAACGAGTTAATTAAAACATTTTGGCCGCTCATAGGCGGCCTGCCATGCGCACCTTGAGTCCCCGGGCCCCCTGACTTAAGCACACTGCCTTGGACAAAACCCCATGTGCATAACTGCCAGACAAGCGTGGGACTGGTAACCTACAAATATGAAAAGTGTCTGAGTGTCAGGAGTCCGCAGTTGGATGCTTAAGGGCGGACGGTAGACCACCACAAAATCCACCCCTTGTTAGTCTTACCAGGGGCACGAGATTCTGGAGGGTGTGAATATCTGGGTTTAGTCCGTGGGGAAGTGCTTAACTGCGGGGGCCCGGGGACTCATGGTGTGCAAGGTTATGGAGGAGTGCCACTGTTAGGGACTCATGCTGGAGGTCTCCTGCATTTAAACAGATTCACCAGTTTATAACATTACTTTAGCCCTGATCAGAGCCCTGTTTTCTGGGTAAGACAGCGAGGTACTGTACCCTGGGTCTCTGGGTCTATGGGTCTCTGAGACCCTGCTAAAAGCAGTGAGTCTGCTGCCTGCATTTAAACAGATTCACCAGTTTATAACATTACTTTAGCCCTGATCAGAGCCCTGTTTTCTGGGTAAGACAGCGAGGTGCTGTACCCTGGGTCTCTGGGTCAATGGGTCTCTGAGACCCTGCTAAAAGCAGTGACTCTGCTGCCTGCATTTAAACAGATTCACCAGTTTATAACATTACTTTAGCCCTGATCAGAGCCCTGTTTTCTGGGTAAGCAGTGTGCGAAAAAGCACACGTCCCACCGTCCGGGACGTGTTATTTACAATATCGGACAAGTAGATCTTTCAATTGACTTGTCCGGTGGACAAGTGACGTTTTTCGCCCTCATTTATTAACAAATTATAGATAAATTCAGTTTTCAAAAGGCAGAACTCGTTCGCAAATTGTCCGTGTCCGCCATTGTTCGTTTAGAAATGTTAGTTTCGGTTCTGCTTGTCGATTCCTAAGGAAATGCATCTCGCCGCTTTCTGTACTGTTAGACGGGGGCGGGGGGGGGGGCGGGAAGTGTAGCACAGTGGCAGGGTTGGGAAGCAAAACTCGGTTCCGAGTAGGAACAAATAACAATTGTCCGGTACCGTGATTAATAAGAGTTGTGAGGACAGGAGGCGGAGCCCCGCGGACCGCAGCTCTCTCTCTCTATGCTCCGGATCATCTGATCGCTGCACGGTGCAGTTCAGTGTCTCTCTCTCTCTCTTTCTACTCACAGCGGACCCGCTGCCCGTTTAACAGCCTCATATTTGTCAAACTTTCTTATGTTCTTTCTCTAACACGTAATGAAGGTTATTAAGCGTTTTAGCTCCTATGTTGTTAATATTGACGCCATTTCCTTTATGAAGTAAAGCAGCCTCCCTGTCTGTGTCCTCGCGCTGTCCTCACATCCCCGGACCCCCAGACTCGAGGAGCACAGGGATGTCAGTATTGTTTATGAAGCAGGGTATAGAAAGTACATTATTGAAATGAAAATACTATTTATTTACTTTTGCAAACAGTGAGCAGCTGCAGCATGTGTATTGCAGAACATGTGTAAGCATGCAAGCGTCTTTGAGTTGTAGAAAAGCGCTAGGCCTATAGGCTATAAATATAATGTATCATTATTATTAGGCCTATGTGTTGGACATGTGTGGTTGGACTCTGTCTCACAGGCAGGTTGCAGTGTAACATCAGAGGAGACTGGGCCAATTGTACATTCTCAAACTGCACCACTTAGAACTAACTAAACAATGCAGAGATTATTTTTATATAATTTTATTCAATAACCGTAACGAAATTCAACAGTATGAAGTGATTTGTAAATAGGAATACAGATTTGACTTAATGTTTTCATAAATATATTTTTCTCCCAGTTTGTCATGGGACTTATTTTTACCCTCTCAAAGAACCGGAATCGAGAACCGAAAATAACCGGAATCGAAAAGCAGAACCGTAATCGTTCAAATCCAAACGATACCCAACCCTATGTGTGATGCAGTCAAATCTTACCGCTCACTTACGTTAGCGGTGTCGTAAAAACCGTGGGAAAATGTAAAATACGATGGCGAAGAAGAAGATTCCAGTGGCCCCAATTTTTGTCCATTCTGGACAAGTGAAAAATGTATTCGGACAAGTAAATTGCCAAACTCACTTGTCCATGGACAAGTACTCTCTAAAAACTTTTTCTCACACTGGTAAGACAGCGAGGTACTGTACCCTGGGTCTCTGGGTCTATGGGTCTCTGAGACCCTGCTAAAAGCAGTGAGTCTGCTGCCTGCATTTAAACAGATTCACCAGTTTATAACATTACTTTAGCCCTGATCAGAGCCCTGTTTTCTGGGTAAGACAGTGAGGTGCTGTACCCTGGGTCTCTGGGTCAATGGGTCTCTGAGACCCTGCTAAAAGCAGTGACTCTGCTGCCTGCATTTAAACAGATTCACCAGTTTACAACATTACTTTAGCCCTGATCAGAGCCCTGTTTTCTGGGTAAGGTAGTGAGGTGCTGTACCCTGGGTCTCTGGGTCTATGGGTCTCTGAGACCCTACTAACAGCAGTGATTCTGCTGTTTTTAGCTCATTGTACATTTAACTAATTAAATATTATTAATATGTACATTATCCCGTCTATACTGACACATTTATGTCCATAACTCTGTATGTTTATTGAGTCCAATATACACCGTCTAAAAACGACAATTGTGACTGAATTAAAACAGTTTGACAGCATTTTAACACTCATGTAGCCATGTTTGCAGCCCTGTTCCCTGGGTAACAATTGAATTACCCTCTCCTGTTGAATTAAAACATTTCCCACGGCTTTAAACACTAATATACCCATGATTCAGACAATTATTTCTGGGTAAATGTGTTATCTTTTCACCGTGGTCCTGAATTAAAACAGTTCCCCCGACTTTAAACACTAATGTACCCATATTTTGCCCACTTATTACTGGGTTAATATATCATCTTTTCCCCCTGGGTGTGTGTGGCACCATCTGGTGGAACATTTGTGAATTACACTAAAATCCAAAACTTTAATGTTTTTTATCTTAGCGAAATAATGGTTTAATGACCCCAATGTAATGATCATTTATGATTCTGCAGATGTTGTCTACACGTGTATCACAACGGCTTATTTTTAGAGTGATTTGGAAAACTCGGTTAGCGAGGTTTATTTTTGTCAATATGAGATGCACTGTTTTCATGTCCCATGTACATATCTGTACATATGGCCTCACGCACTACCAACATATACTAACGGGGAGTAAAGAAGTTTAGTCAGTACTTCTACTTTTACCAGAGTATTTTTAAACACGAGTATCTGTACTTCCACTTGAGTAAAGGTGTGTGTACTTTTGCAATCTCTGCTTTTATCCAAAGTGACAGTATGTGGGCAAACCCACAACATGCTGACTGCAGTAATCAGAAGTTCAGCGCACTCCCTCACTGAGCCACAGCCTCCTATGATAGTTACATGAGCAACCTGTGAGAAGTCTGACTCATGTGTTGTATTGAAACCAAGGTTTGTCATTATGATGTTTTTTATTCAATTGAAGTGTGTGTGTGTGTGTGTGTGTGTGTGTGTGTGTGTGTGTGTGTGTGTGTGTGTGTGTGTGTGTGTGTGTGTGTGTGTGTGTGTGTGTGTGTGTGTGTGTGTGTGTGTGTGTGTGTGTGTGTGTGTGTGTGGTGTGTGTGTGTGTGTGTGTGTGTGTGTGTGTGTGTGTGTGTGTGTGTGTGTGTGTGTGTGTGTGTGTGTGTGTGTGTGTGTGTGTGTGTGTGTGTGTGTGTGTGTGTGTGTGTGTGTGGTGTGTGTGTGTGTCTGCAGTGTTACTGGTGTATCTGTCAGACTGGAGAAGATGAGTGATTCAAAAGATGAGAAGGAGGACACATCTTCCGTCCCCAGCTCTCTGTCTCTGAAGAGTGACGGGTCTAAAGGCACATTTCTGGACTTCAGGGATCGACCTGGACCTTCAGAAACAAAGTGAGAGTCTGTTTCTCCTGTGAACTGACCTGAAGAGGATTCAGTGTTTATGTTATCTGATCATCTAAACTGTTATTTCGTAACTACATGAGCGCAGTACAGAAACAAAGAAGAAGAAAGTTAAACCCTCGTGGCGTGGGTCAGAAACATCTTTTTGAATAGATTTTTTTCAGATGGAAAATAACAAGAGTAAGAACTTGGTGGGCAGGATGTTGTTAACCCTTTAACTGCCAGCGCCACCATTTGGTAGAGCACATTTTGTGTCTTCATATCTTGTTGAAAAAAAAAAAAAGAAGTGTAACTCCATCTGATTCAGCCAGCTCTACCTTCTGGTTGACATGTTATGCACAAAACAACCTCTAGATGTCATTGTGGTTTGAACAGAAAGCCCTTCAGCTAGCTTCCACTGAGGAAGTTGGCATGCTAAAAATCACTGCTGAAGAAATCACTCTTTTTGGTCAACCTTTGTAAGGTAACCATATCAATTTTGACATATTTTAGTGTCAGAGCACTTACTGAACATATTTAGATAACTTGATGCACAAAAAAAGTTTTAACAAGGGTGTAATTATTTTTTGGAAAATATGCTCAACCAACCGGTCAAATTAGCTTTTTATGGTAAACTAGCAATATTACTTTTTACAGAGTTTCAGAGATGTTTTCCAATAAAAGATGGTAAATAAATGGCTAGATTCATGGTAATATTACTAAATCTAGTACTGCCTTATGGGTCTCAGAGTGAAAGAGTGATAATAATTGATATAGCACCTTTCATGCATGGCATTCAGCCCAAAGTTGCACACAGATGAGCAAGTTAGGCCAACACAGGATGTAGACATTTGCTGTTAAGCCAGTGGTTTCTTATTAGGCCAATTCAGCATATACAGTAAGATGAGCAAGTCTTTCTTTTATTATGAAAAACCTTTAACATTACTTTTTTCCATTTCTTTTTTTTTACAATTATAATTTATTATCTTTTATGAATATATCTGGTTGTATATATTGCTCATTTTCCATACAAGAAACAAATGTATTTCAGTTTGTGTTTTATTTGAGTTTGATGCATACAAATACTGTACTGTATATGATGATTGTTGAAAATGCACTTTTACCATAAAAGGCCAGCTTGACCAGTTGGTAGAGGCTCATAAAAATAAAACTGTGTGGTCAGTAAAAAAAATTAAAATAGTTTGTGGCCCATTTGATAGAAAAATGCAAACAAATAATCTTTCCATAGCTTTTTTCTTGGTCCGGCAGTTAAAGGGTTTTAATGGTGTCCAATAAGTTTGAGATCACTGAGACTGATGTAAACTATCTAAACACTCAGGGAGAAGCATACAGTAAAGAAACACAGTAGAGTACAGTAAAGAAGATCTTCTTCCTTGGTTCCTTGGCTTCATCAGCGACAGAAAATAAACTACTTTAGTGAAATCACACTCGGAATGTAGGACTTTGTGTTAAGTTAAGTGAATAAAATACAAACATGTCAAACTATTGATCCTCACAAATGAATTGTAAAGACTGAAACCTGCAAGCATGACTCAAAAACAGAAAGTTCAGAGCAAGTCCAAAAATCTTTAATCAGGTTCAGCTGCTCTTTTCAAAATCCAATGATGTGTGTAAAACATTTTCTGTTTCTGCAGACGGAGAGCAGAGTCTCCAGTCCCCAGCTGTCTGTCTCTGAAGAGTGACCGGTCTACAGACAGACTTCTGGACTTCAGGGATCAACCTGGACCCTCAGAAACAAAGTGAGAGTCTGTTTCTCCTGTGAACTCAAACTCAACTTTATGTTTGACCCAGTTTGTGTGTACAGAGAGATCGAAATACCGTTTCCCACAATCCCGAATATAAAAACAAATATATAAAAATATGTATGCAAATATGTATATACCTATATATATATATATATATATATATATATACACAATCAAAAGACACATTTATACATATGCACACATTAAGACCTAAATAAAAACCCAACAATCAATATATACAAGATAACAGTCACTTCAATATCTTTGGGAAATGTACATTAGTGCAACATTGTCCATAGCAGTGTAAAAAAGAAAGTGTCTGGTGCTGGATTTGAGTGTCTGTGTGTGTGGGAGTTATAGTCCAGTGGGGGCAGGGGGGAGAGGGGGGAGAGGGGGGAGAGGGGAGGGAGGGGAGAGAGTTCAGCCTCCTGACAGCCTGGTGGGAAGAAACGTGTTTTAGTCGGGTGGTGCTCGACCTCAGGCTGCGGAGCATCCTCCCTGAAGGAAGGAGGGTGAAGAGGCAGGTGGAGGGATGGGTGGGGTCACCAGCAATGCTGAGTGCTTTGCGGGTGAGGAGGGTGTTGTAGATGTCCAGGAGGGATGGGAGTGAGGCATCAATGATCCTCTCAGCTGTGTTCACGATGCGCTGCAGGGTCTTGCGGTTCGATGCTGTGCAGCTTCCGAGTTGTGAATTTACTCCAGGTGTAACTAAAGTCTGATTTAAGACTTGATTATATTTCACATCATTAATCCAGATCTGTCAAGTAACTAAAGGTATTACATAAATGTGGTGGAGTAGAAGTACAAAGTAGCATAAAATAGAAATACTCAAATAAAGTACAAGTATCTCAAAATTGTACCCAAAGTACAGTACTTGAATAAGTGTACTTAGTTACTTCCCACATCTGAAATCAGATATGACTTCAAGTCATGTGCTCATTTCTTAGTCGTTGATCCTTCAACTTGGCCTCAGGAAATGCAAGGACTCACAGTTTTGCCAACAAGTTTGGGAGAATGCAAATCTGAGGCTTAAACAGGGACAGGGAGGTGCATCTGCAGCATCTTCATCATCTACCATGCAAGAAGAGGAACTAGAGGACAGTGAAGGAGACACTGAGGAGGATAGTGAGGAAGACTGCACTTATTAAAACCACGCTCCGTGTGGGGTGAGTACCAAACGCTGTCTCCTGGTACTCATCTGAGTCACTCACTAAAAAAGTGATGTGCACCCCTGGATATCCAGTCTATGGATGCTAACAACAATCCCTGTAGCCAGTGCCCTCTCTCTGTCTCGCTCGCTCACACAAAATGTGCTGTGCCACACGCACACAGAGCCGAGGATGGAGACAACATTTTGAAATTCTTCTTTTCTTCCCACCTTATTTGCGGGTGGATTTGCCTATACTGCCTATGCCACGAGCCGGCCCTGTACCCGTGTATAGCCGCAACTTGAAAATGTCAACTTGATCGAGATATTTGTGTGACGCTCTGACGCACAAACCTGTCAGTGTTGAGATTCTGCTACTATCGTACTTTGCACTGGGACACTGATCAGAGACCAGCTGACGGGGGTTCATGAGACCGCAACATGTCCGAGGCGGAGTTTCACATGAGTTCATGAACATCGTATATCACACTTTCAGAGAGAATCACATCCAGAGTTCTGCAGCTCCACTTATCCACATTTATTTATATAAATATTATTATATACACAAACACACACACGTTTCTTTTAACGTAACGGAGAGACCGGAGCGGCTTCGCGCTCGGGCTGCGGCCTGCTTTACACCTGCTGTAGCGGAGGCCTGTATCCACCTGCTCCACCTGTCGTGCTCTACGGTGCCGAGGAGGTTTTACCACGGGGATATCGCGGAGAGACCGGAGCGCCTCTACGTTTCGGGCTGGACCTGCTTCGCCTATCCTGTACTGCTGTACTGAGAGGATCTTCACCGGGGACATCGCGGAGAGACCGGAGCGCCTCTACGCCTCGAGCTGGGCCTGCTTCGCCTATCCTGCTGTGCTGAGGAGGTTTTGCACCGGGGTCATCGCGGAGATACCGGAGCGCCTCCACGTTTCGGGCCTGCTTGCGCGCCTATCCGGATGCTGTGCTGGTCCGGGAAAATGGCCCCTATTGTGATTCTGCTATGCCTGTTAGCTATTTTGGACTATGAGAAGTTCTCTCGTCATCCGGAGAAGTCGACTGGGTTCAGGTCTGTTCTACCGCCCGCAGTGGACATCCCCTGTAAAGGTTCGGATGTCTTACACAAACAATTACTGGTTGCCTTGTCACAGACATTCAGTTCGACAAATGTTTGTCTTTCTCACTTGCCTGCTATGATGGTTCTTCAGGACTGCTTCTTGAGCTCTAATCTCACTTTTGCGGAGTTTGCTGGTGACTTTAAAGCAGATGACAATGTATGTGTGTCGGTTAAAAGGAAAAGGTGCTTGGTTTTTTTGCTATTATTACTATCAGGGAATGTACAACTAAACCCTGGACCGCCCAGTAGCAGTAGTAGTCAGATAGCTACTCCTGCTGATTTTATTTCTAGATCTGGGTTGGGATTCATTCACTTAAATGTGCGCAGTCTGTTACCTAAGTTAGATTTTGTCCGCATTTGGGCGAGCTCGACTGATGCTGATATCATTGTCTTATCAGAAACGTGGCTAGATAAATCTATTTTGGCCTCTGACATCTACTTAAATGGTTATAGTGTATATCGTACCGACCGTCCTAAAAAGGTGGTGGCGTTGCCATTTATGTGAAAAATAAGTTTTGTGTAACCAAGATGGTTTCCAAATCTATTAGTAAACAACTAGAATTTTTAGCCTTAAATATTGAAGTAGCAAAGGGTCAACAGGTGGTGGGCTGCTACAGACCCCCCTCAGCTGTCAAGGACTCTTTATCTTCATTGGCAAAACTTTTATCTCAACTTGACTACAAGGAAATAGTGCTGCTTGGTGATTTTAATTGGGACTGGTTAACTTCTGTGTCAGAGGATTTTAAAAACCTTTGTATCTCTCTGAATGTTACTCAGATTATAGACAGTCCTACTCGCCCTAACATTAAGTCCCCAAATAAATCCTCCTTAATTGATCTCATTTTAACTAATGCTCCCCATAAATACTTATCTGTGGGAGTATTTGCAAATGATCTGAGTGATCACTGTGTTGTAGCCACAATTAGGGACACAAAAGTCCAAAAGGTTAAACCTCGCATTATCAGTAAGAGAGACAAAAAACATTTTGTGGAGCAGGGTTTTGTTCATGATCTGTTTGATTTTGATTGGGGTAAAATCGATCTGTGTGCTGATGTTGAAACTGCATGGTCTTATTTTTATCTTGGTTTTATGGAAATTATAGATAGACATGCACCCCTACGTAGTTTTAGAGTGAAGGGACGAGACAATCCTTGGTTTTCTGCTGAACTGTCCAGTCTCCTACATGAGAGAAACAAGGCCTGGGCAAAGGCTAGGAAATCTGGCTCAGAGGTAGAATGGCTGCGTTTTAGGCAGCTAAGAAATAGCTTCACATCACAAATAAAAAGTGCTAAGTCTAAGTATTATCTGTCAGTTACCACAAAGAACCTGAATAATCCTGGAAAATTTTGGAAAGCCATAAAATCGATATCCACCGGTGATATCCGTAATGAGCTACCTCCGTGCATTACCACAGCATCTGGCTCTATATCGGACAGGGCTACTATGTTAAATTGCTTTAATGAGCATTTTGTGTCCTGTGGCTCTCTGTTTGATTCTGTGACAAACTCTGCTTCTGTGAACACCACAGTCTGTGACTCTGAACAATGTGGTCTGGAAAACACTTTTAGTTTTACTCCTTTTACTGTTGATGTTGTTCGTGAAGCTTTAACCAAGTTAGATCCTAAGAAACCGGCTGGCCCGGACAACGTGGAACCTTTCTTTTTAAAGATAGCAGCAGATTTTATTGCTCCACCTCTCACTTCTCTTTTTAACCTCTCCCTCAGCACAAACACAATTCCAAAATTGTGGAAGTCAGCGTATGTCCTGCCTTTGCTGAAAGGAGGGGAGGCAACTGTTTTAAATAATTATAGGCCCATCTCGAAATTATCAGTTCTGGCTAAGGTTCTTGAACGCCTAGTGAGTGAGCAGGTAAAGGTGTTTTTATGTACAAATGACATCCTGTCTAAACATCAGTCAGGCTTCAGAAAGCAACATAGCACCATCACTGCCACAATGAAAGTGGTGAATGATGTGGCGAGTATTTTAGATAAAAATCAGAGTTGTGCAGCTCTATTTATTGACCTTTCCAAAGCGTTTGATACCGTCGATCATTGCATCTTAAAGCAGAGGCTACTCAGTATTGGCATATCCAGCCATGCAGTGGGGTGGTTTGTGAACTACCTCTCTGAAAGGTCCCAATGTGTTCATTTTTGATGGGCTGTCTTCTGAGTGGTTAAACATTACTAATGGTGTTCCTCAAGGTTCTGTTTTAGGTCCACTTTTATTCTCCATCTACATCAATAGTTTAGGTGAAAATGTCGATGGAGCAACCTTACATTTTTATGCGGACGATACCGTTATGTACTGTGCAGGTCCCTCCATTAAGGAGGCTGGTGTTGAATTGCAAGCTGCTTTTAACATTATTCAGACTCAGCTCTCAGTGCTTAAGCTTCTTTTAAATGTGGATAAAACTAAGGTAATGCTCTTTTCAAAAGCTAAAAAGACACCAGAGCCTGTTTTAGATATTTTAACTACGCAAGGAATAAAACTTGAAGTGGTTGCCTGTTACAAATACCTTGGTATCTGGCTTGATGATTGTCTCACTTTTAAATGTCATGTCAATAACCTGCTTAAAAAACTGAGGGTTAGACTAGGTTTCTTCTACAGGAACAAGTCCTGTTTCTCGCTCGAGGCCAGGAAAAGGCTAGTCACTGTGACCTTTTTACCTGTGCTGGACTATGGTGATTTGATTTATATGAATGCACCTGCCAATTGCCTGGTCAAGTTAGATGCTGCGTATCACAGTGCACTGAGATTTGTGACAAACTGTAAAGCATTAACCCATCACTGTACCCTGTATGCAAGGGCTGGTCTGCCTTCACTAACTGCACGGAGGCTCAGTCACTGGTACATTTTTATATATAAAGCCATGTTAGGGAAACTTCCATCCTACATCTGCTCCCTGATCTCACGGCGAATTGTAAGTGGCTACTGCCTGAGATCGCATGCTGTGGTTTTATTAAATGTGCCAACTGCTTGGACTGTCTTAGGGAAGATAGCATTTAGATGCGCAGCTCCACTGTCCTGGAATAGTCTGCAATTAAAATGGAAACTGAGCAATCTGGTGCCACTCAATGTTTTTAAAGCTCGGTTGGATGCTACTCAATCGGAAGCTGTTGGTACCTGTGCATGTGGATAGTTATGTAAATTGTAATCCCTGTAATGCTAATGTATGATGTCCTTTTGTTGTTCTGTTTATGTTTTTAATGTTTCATGTGGAACCTACTTGAGCAGGTCTCCCTTGAAAAAGAGGTCAATGATCTCAATGGGATACAACCTGGATAAATAAAGGTTTGAAATGAAAATCGTCACTGACGTGCTGACGTGCTGACGTGCTGACGTGCTGACGTTGAATCAGTAAAGGAAAACATCAGCAGCCAAGCTTTACAGTACCTCATATTAATTCAGTGTTTTTAATGTATGTGTATGAACCATAGACTCTGTATGGTACACACAACAGACCTCACTGCTTCCCCTAGCGGGCTGTCCTCTACAGCAGGGGTTTTCAAAGTGTGGGAAGGTGAGCCTCCCCTCAGAGAACATAAGAAACAGCCGCGCCCCCCCTCCCAATTATTATTGCTATTATTATTATTATTATCATTGTTGTTGTTGCTATAATGCAGAGGTATTCAATTTCATTCACAAGAGGTCCAGTGAGAGAAAATGAAGACTGTTTCTCTCCTCTTGTCTCGTCTCTGTGTGTGTGTTTGAATCTATCGTGCTGACTCACTGACTGCACCGATTTGATTGGCTGAGTAGCGTCACCTCCTTAAAACATTAAACAATAACTTTTTTAAACCTTTTTATCTTTATGTTTTAAACATATTGTATACAACTCCCCCACTACTTGGACTATTCCTTGCACCCCTCTAGAATAAGCCCGAATGGTCTCAACCATATTGCATCAGTAATGTGCACTTTGTTGTTAAAACAAGATCGCAAGGACACTGGTAGCGATCGGACAATTGAGTGTTGTTCAGTTTGTGTGTTGTGGAACATGCGTGTCCGTGCACGAAAATATACCACACACCCAATTACAATAGCATGTTCAATTCACTACCCTGGAAGTTAATAAAGTTGTTAAAGTTGGAACAGCCTGTGGACAGCCGTTCTTCCTTGCATGTCAGTCGCCGGCACCTTCTTACAGAGGACAGGCAAATCTAGCTGCAGCACGACCCGTATATTTTCGCACGCCGTGTTCTCAACACATGTTTTTAAAACATTTTTAACATTTTCAACATCGTGGATTAAATCATTATATGTTCCCGGCAACACACTGAAAGTCAATTTTGCCTCCTTATTACACTCACCCTACTTTAGTGGGAACAATGAGTCTGCGTCTTTGATGCACACAGGAATCAACGCAGATCATACTCGGCACTTGATTTTGATTCAAAGTCCATGCGGAAAACCCGCACTCACACAGGTGGGTGGAGATGAAAGGGAATGAGCACTTTTACAGCCTTTTTGGCGAGGTGAGGTGGGGAAACTCGGTCTCCACAGACAGCCAACAGTGGGCAAGTGTCACTTTTCTCATCTTTTCTCGTTATTTTTTGTCTCACGCTGCGCCTCCCCTGAAGCTCTCTGGCGCCCCCCAGGGGAGGCGCGCCTCACACTTTGAAAACCGCTGCTCTACAGTCTATGGCTGTCCTTTGCGTCCGCAAACACCCTCACCCGTCTTTACCTCCGAGCCCGTCTGGTTCAGCATTATTCCCGAGGAGGAGCAGGGCTTTGTGGACCAGACTGAGCGAGTATTTGAGTGGCTACTGTGTTTGGTGTTTTGAAAGTTCCGACGTGATCCACGATGTACAATAGATGAAGACGAGATGCAAATGATCATGAATAGCCCTTAATGTCTTAATGTAACAATCCTCATACTGGTGTGTTGGGTATGGAACGGGATTTCTAAATATCTCAATTTATATTGTGTATCGCGATACAGGTTAAAAATATTGCAATATTATTTTTAGGCCATATCGCCCAGCCCTAATTTTGATGACGTGTGAGTTGCTATATATGATGAACTTGCTGTGTCCAACTTTGAATTATGTTATGAATCCAGACAGGAAGATGTTTTTATTATGTACATATACCTGCGCTATAAGGATGTGTTCATCTCAACAGAGGGACGAGGAAACATCAGAACAAGAGCTGGAGTGCAGAGAGACAGTGAGACCAGCACTGTACAAAGTAAGTCTAAATATCTGTCTTGCTGGGGTCTTCATGTCTGAAAACAGGATTCTTCCTGGTTCATTTGTTACAGCAAAGACATTCATTCTGAACCCTTTTATTTATTTGTTTTATTTGTATTACTCACACGTTTCCTTCTCCTTCAGCAGATAGTGGTCTGCAGGAGGTTTTAGATGAACATCGGATCAGTCTGAGGAGGAGATGTGAACATGTGACTGAAGGAACTGATACAAGTGAAACCCTCCTGAACAGGATCTTCACTGAGCTCTACATCACACAAGGCCTGAGTGAAGAGGTTAATACCCCAACATGAGGTGAGGCAGCTGGAGACAGCTTCCCAGAAGAAGCCCCCTCCATGAAACTCCAATCAAGTGCCAGGACATCTTTAAAGCCTTACCTGACCAACCTCTCATCAGAGCGGTCCTGACCAACGGAGTCGCTGTGGAGTTGGAAAAACCTTCTCAGTGCAGAAGTTCACTCTGGACTGGGCCGAGGGTTTTGGAAAATCAAGATGTCAGTCTTGGTGATCCCACTCTCCTTCAGGGAGCTGAACCTGATCAAAGGTGAGCAGTACAGTCTTCTCAGGCTGCTCCATGTTTTCCATCCGACCTTACAGAAGGTCCACAGCAGAGCAGCTGGCTGTCTGCAAGTGCTGCTCATCTTTGACGGCCTGGATGAAAGCAGACTTTCTCTGGACTTCAGAAACAATGAGGTTGTGTCTGATGTCTCTCAGCAGTCCTCAGTCAACGTGCTGCTGACACAACCTCATCAGGGGGAAGCGGCTTCCCTCGGCTCTCGTCTGGATAACTTCCCGACCTGCAGCGTCCAATCAGATCCCTCCTGAGTGTGTGGACCGGGTGGTGGGTAGTGTGGGTGGGGTACAGAAGTACGAGGCTTCACTGACGCCCAGAAGGAGGAGAGTACTTCAGGAGGAGGATCGAGTGATGAAGACCTGTCCAGCAGAATCATCTCTCACATCAAGAGCTCCAGGAGCCTCCACATCATGTGTCTGATCCCAGTCTTCTGCTGGATCACTGCTGCAGTTCTGGACCACATGTGGACTACAGACCAGCGAGGAGAGCTGCCCAAGACCCCTCACTGACATGTACTCACACTTCCTGCTGGTCCTGACAAAGAGGAAGAAGCAGAAGTATGGTGCGGGACATGAGACGAGTCCACAGCAGCTGACGAAGGCTGACAGGGAGGTTCTTCTGAAGCTGGGGAGGCTGGCGTTTGAACATCTGGAGAAAGGAGACATCATGTTCTACCAAGAAGACCTGGAGCGCTGTGGTCTTGATGTCACTGAGGCCTTGGTGCACTCAGGAGTTTGTACACAGATCTTCAAAAGAGAGAGTGTGATCTTCAAGCAAACAGTCTACTGCTTTGTTCATCTGAGCATTCAGGAGTTCCTGGCTGCAGTCTACATGCTGCACTGTTACACCAACAGGAACACAGAGGTACTGAAGGACTTCCTGCAGGGAGACTATAGCAACAGGTATAACAGTGATCAGGATTACCCATCCCTGGATGTCTTCCTGGAGGGAGCCATGAAGAAATCCCTCAGAAGTGAAAATGGCCACTTGGACCTGTTTGTCCGCTTTCTCCACGGCCTCTCTTTGGAGTCCAACCAGAGACTGTTAGGAGGCCTGCTGGGTCGCACAGACAACCATCCAGAAACCATCCAGAGAGCCATCAACAACCTGAAGGAGATGCACAGTGATGAAATCTCTCTTGACAGGAGCATCAACATCTTCCACTGTCTGACAGAGATGAAGGACCACTCAGTCCATCAGGAGATCACAGATGCACTGAAGTCAGAGGACACATCACAGATCTACTTGTCTTCTCTGGCCTACATGCTGCAGATGTCAGAGGAGGTTCTGGATGAGTTGGACCACGAGAAGTACGGAACATCAGAGGAGGGACGACAGAGAGTGATTCCAGATTTGATGAACTGCAGCGAGGCTGTGTGAGTCCAGATGTGATTAACTTTATAAACTAATGTAGATATTAAGTTTAGTTTTCGAATAAACACTATTCAACTTTTTGCTGTTTCAAATACTGTGAAAGATAAATGTAATTATTCTAATAATTAAAAATGTTTCAGTTTTTTATTTTCTTCCTTTTTCTGAAGGACCTATGATTTATCACAGCAACATGTGATCACAACATACAGCAGTATTTCACAGATATCAGTGAATGCAGTAAAGTTATTATTACATTACTGCAGTTTCTTAATAGTTCAATCAGACAGAGTAATATCTGATTTATGTTGACTCTTTTTAAACAAGACCTACATAATCCCACCAAGAACAGAGGTCAGATTGTGTTTTAACGCTGATACACAGATAACATCTTTTTCATGGTGCTTTGTTGAAAATAATGTAAACTTATTGGTTTGTTCTATATGTTTGTGTGCATTATACATTCTTAGACGCTTTGAGAAGCCAACACATGATGCATTCAGTGTCATGCACATCCAAATATATTAACATTTCATTATGTACATCTCTTATATTGTCGATTTGTTTAATTTCTGTTCACTGACAGCAGAAGGTAGGTCCGACGGGACAAACATGGGATCAGATCACACTGAAAAGGCTTACAGCAAACTCAATAAATATTAATTACTAACATCAGAGTTATTCAAAACATTATATTCAAAATGTTTTTTCAACAAATGCATGAAGTAAAGTAATGTTTCCCCTTGTTTTATAATAACATGCTGTTAATATATGTGTCATTTGCAGATTTCCTAACTGTGGAATCTCAGACTCTGACTGTGAAGTCGTGGCCTCGCTCTGAAGTGCGACCCCCTCCCACCTGAGAAAGCTGGACCTGAGTGCCAACAAGCTGCAGGATTCAGGAGTGGAGATGCTGAGTTCTGGACTAAAGAGTCCAAACTGTAAACTGGAGTCTCTCAGGTCAGATCACTGGCTGTAGTTCATGTGGATTTCTATTTATTTAACATTTATATTATTTCTAATTCCAGAGTTTAGTACTAAGAGTTCAAAGACATTTACATTATTTTATATTTCTTTCTAAATGGCTGAGTATTTTAAAGACCAACAAAAAGCAGAGAAAGTAAATGTGTGACTCTGAAGTCCAACCGCTCTCATGTGAGATATCCTTTCAGCCTTCACTCTCACTGTGCTCCATGAGTCAGTGAAGATGCTGTCAGTACTGATGAGCTGTGAGGGAGATGAAGGAGGTCAAAGATGTTGCTGAGAAAAACTGCTGCAGAGAGTTTGAGCTTATCAATTGTTTTGAATCTACATCCTTTGAAGAATATGGAGGGTGGTGAGGGTGGTTGGTTCAAGGACTAAACAGTCAACGCAGTGGATTTAAAGATGAGCACATGGAGGCAGGAGTTCCAGATCATTGTTTCATTGTAATTTGTTGATTCTTGTTTGTCTTAATTGTTGTCTGGTTGATCTGGTAGGAAAGTACAACACATCTTAGTTAGTTCAAACATAACATTCATACTTCAAATGATACTCCAGCAAAGCAGTTATCTTTCTACATTATTATATGTAATGTAGAAATAAAGTAACCAATCTAAACGGTACAGAAAATAGGGAGGTAAACTACTGGAGCTGCTATGAACATACAATACAAAGGAAAGGAACACGTACTGATTATTTTACTCAAACGATTGGTTCTCAGGAGTTGCATGAGGCCAGCCAGCTTCTTTGTTCATGGGGGAAAGGATTTCCCACAGGTGAGCTGGAGGAGGGAGCAGGTAGAGGGAGGCCGGAGTGGGAGAGGGGTTTTTCCACATCATTGCTGACATTAAAACCATTTTGAGCTCTGAAACCGATTATTAAACCTTAGAGATATATTTATTATTATGAAATGATTCTGATTGTATATAACATCAATTAAATATATGATTGTAGGCATTATCCAGGTATCTGCCGAAACATTGGCGCGTTATTATAAAGTTCAAACAAGAGAAACGTGGATTTAGGCAACACAAAAAAAAGATAATGCACTTGATAACTATATAGAGACAGTCTACATTATCTCGTCACTTCTGCCAGAAGCATCAGCAAACTTGGAGATTGATTTCTCACAATCTTCGTCAAACAGCCCCGAATGTTCCCCTGCAGCAAAATGCATTTAGGGCAGCATGGAGCGCCCTCAATACCCTGAGAAGACAGACCATCAGACAAAACATTACGAGGGCAACTTGCTCCAGAGGACAGCACTCTCCCCTCAGGAGGCCATACCTCAAAAATAGCCAGCTCCACTCAATCACAGTTACTTCTGTCTGTTACAGAACATCGGTTGGCTGCTTCGAGTAGGTTATTGGGGAATCCATCTTTGATTCAATCCATTTAACTTATGCCTCCAAGCAAGGAGACAACTGATCTTTTTCCTCAAAGCATGTTTTAGAAATATATTTTGTTCCCGTATGATTACTGTAACAAAGAGAAGAGTGCAAATGTACAGAAGCCATGAGTGGGCGGCAAACTATCCATGTGAAGCTTTTGCTGGACTCAGTTGAAGGCTGATTGACTGGAAGCAGAGTGCAGTGTTGAGAGTGAATTGCTACAAGGATTATTTTAACTATACCAACTGTGGCTTGCTGAAAGCGATGACCTTTACACGACAAGTTATTGTGAGTGACCTGAATAGTTGGATGCCGCCTGAACCAAGTTCACATTGTTCCTTTCATGTTATTTGTAATGATGTATTGTTTTATGGGATTTATTTACAGATAATGCAATCCTTATTTTGAAATCTAAACAATCTAAACTGTGAGCTATTTTTATTCACATTTCTCATGATCAATGAAATCTGTATACATACTGTAATTGCATCTTCTTATCACCGATTATTAAACCTTAGAGAACCTTATTATCTCCTTGGATGTCCGGTGGGTCTGCAGCAGGCTTCATCTGAAACTGAGATTTCTGAGTTTCTTTCACTGTCCTTTTTTCTGTAGAGGAAGTAAAGAAACTGTAACTCTGGATGTATTTGTTGTTTGAGGTGCAGTATATGACTCAGCAGCTTTAAGACATGAAGACACTATTATTTTAATGAATGAAATGACTTTCGCGCCCTTTCTAGGAACTTTGCTTTCTAAAGTTACATCATGTTTTCTTTATTCAGTCTGAGGCGCTGCAGGTTGTCAGAGATCAGCTGTTCTGCTCTGATCTCAGCTCTGAAGTCCAACCCTTCACATCTGAGATATCTGGACCTGAGTCACAACAAGCTGCAGGATTCAGGAGTGGAGCTGCTGAGAGATCTTCTGGAGAGTCCAGACTGCAGACTGGAGGCTCTCAGGTCAGTAAGGGGTCGACTCTCTGCTGGTTCAGCAGTATTGTATTAAACACAGGGAGGTGGAGGTGTTCCTCTCACTGGGGAATCTCTCCAGGTCCACCTTCCAGGCGTAGCCTAGCTTAGCACAACAAATCATGGATGTTACCATTTGTCTGCAGTTTCTCCTTTTGTTCATCTTATGTTTCTTTTCTTTCATTCTCCCAAGAACAATATAATGCAAGCTGACAATGCAAAGCCACATGTTAGTCAGTGCAGCTTGTTACCAGACATATGGGATTCTACAGAACATGTGTTGACTGTGGCAGACTAATGTTGAGCTTTACATTAAAATACAACAAGAAAATCCTACACTTCATAATTCACTCTGAACATTGAAACACCTGGAGTTCATTTTATATTCTCTATCAGGTTTCTTTTATAAATGATATAATAAACAGTTTATTACAGTTAATACATATTTCTATCAAAACTATTAACCTCTTAACCTCTTAAGCCCTGAGCCTGTTTTTCAGGTCTCAGGCTCGAAAATGACATTCCCAGAACAAATGACCATATCTTCCCTTCTAAAAGGGTTAAATTAATAATCTTTATTCTCAAAGTAATGATAAACCTGTGAGTTGGATGTAGAGAGGTCAGAATCAATATAGATGTTTTTTATTTTAAAGAAAATTCAGATTTTACATAGTAAAAAACTGTAAATTACAGTGTCCGTCCAAAAATAATTTTGTACTTATAGTGAAAACTACCCTTGGATGATGGGTTAGTAGACTAAAAGCTTTAGGAATCCAAATTACAACATATAATAAGTACCCTGTATCAAGATTGATGCAAAACAAGTTAAATTTGACCTTTTTAGAGAGATTTAGCCAAAAACCACCACTTCTGGGGTCATTTGGGTGGATTTGACCTATCTCTGGCCCCCCTTGGTCGATTTTGATGAATGAAATCTCTTTATAACCGCTAGAGCCAATGGAATCGAGGGAAAGTTATATACACACCAAAACGTTAACAAATAAGGAGTGAGAGTGACGCGTTACCAAAACCGGAAGCTGCATACACTCTGGTGGCTACCATTAGCAGCTAACTTTTCCGCTCCGATTTTTACATAAAAAATGGAATTATGGATTATAAATAATTTTTTAAAAGGTACAGGTACATTATCAACCTATGGATCAACAGTTGTAGATATTTTTTTTTCGTTTTAATGCCATTGAACACGTCATTTGACCTAATTGACAGCTACGGTGAGACGACCTGCCGTAAAAGCTCCGTAAAGGTATGTGTTGTGATGTCTGTGTTTGCTTCCCCTGTCGCAAGTTCGGATCGCTCAGTGATGATACTATACCTAAATAATCAGTGGAGTCTCAGCTTTAATAGGCTATATTGTATGTGCAGCTACGATAAGTAATAAGGGTATCTTTATCTTGAATTGTGTGCCGCAGTGCGTTAGAATCTTTTCGCTCAGGGGTCATTTAGACCCTTCTTATGAGACTTGGGCTTAAGAGGTTAAGCACGGCGGTCCCCCCATTGGACCCCTCCCACCATTTTTTTTTCGAGATAATGTCTCAGGGCTTCTTAACATTTATGAAACTATTAATGTGTAGCACCAGATTAACGGGAAGAATCTCAGCTAACTGAAGATATTAACCATTTTTACCAAAACAAAACACAAGTCTCATAAGAAGCGTCTAAATGACCCCTGAGCGAAAAGATTCTAACGCACTGCGGCACACAATTCAAGATAAAAATACCCTTATTACTTATCGTAGCTGCACATACAATATAGCCGATTAAAGCTGAGACTCCACTGATTATTTAGGTATAGTATCATCACTGAGCGATCCGAACTTGCGACAGGGGAAGCAAACACAGACATCACAACACGTACCTTTACGGAGCTTTTACGGCAGATCGTCTCACCATAGCTGTCAATTAGGTCAAAAGACGTGTTCAATGGCATTAAAACGAAAAAAAAAAAATGCTACAACTGTTGATCCATAGGTTGATAATGTACCTGTGCCTTTGAAGAAATTATTTATAATCCATAATTCCATTTTTTATGTAAAAATCGGAGCGGAAAAGTTAGCTGCTAATGGTAGCCACTAGAGTGTATGCAGCTTCCGGTTTTGGTAACGCGTCACTCTCACTCCTTATTTGTTAACGTTTTGTGTGTGTATATAACTTTCCCTCGATTCCATTGGCTCTAGCGGTTATAAAGAGATTTCATTCATCAAAATCGAGCAAAGGGGGGCCAGAGATAGGTCAAATCCACCCAAATGACCCCAGAAGTGGCGTTTTTTGGCTAAATCTCTCTAAAAAGGTCAAATTTCACTTGTTTTGCATCAATCTTGATACAGGGTACTTATTATATGTTGTCTACTAACCCATCATCCAAGGGTGGTTTTCACTATAAGTAAAAAATAATTTTTGGACGGACACTATAATTTACAGTTTTTTACTATGTAAAATCTGAATTTTCTTTAAAATAAAAAACATCTATATTGATTCTGACTTTTCTACATCCAACTCACAGGTTTATCATTACTTTGAGAAAAAAGATTATTAATTTAACCCTGTTAGAAGGGAAGATATGGTCATTTGTTCTGGGAATGTCATTTTCGAGCCTGAGACCTGAAAAACAGGCTCAGGGCTTAAGAGGTTAAACACTTACAAATAATGTCAGGTTTAGCTGTTTCTCACATTTGTATGAAGCTACATGATGCTCATACTGACTGAGGAGTTTAAACTGAAGATGCTTTGGATGTATGGCTCCACTATTCCTAAACAAATATTCTCTATTTATTTTTCATCACATTTCTTCTAAATTCATCCCGACATATTTGTCATATTTGTAAACTGTGTGATCTTGAGTTGAATCAGTTTCAGTGGGTTTGTATTAGTCTGGCTGCACATCATGAGTTAGTGTAGATGGAGCAGAGGTTCAGATGTGAAGTCTCCACTTTTTATTGAAGGTGAAGCACGTTGTCTTTCATATTAATGAGAGCTCTTTCTCTTTCTGGATCTTACAGTTTTTAACCTGTCAGGATGTCCACTTTATAAACTCCTACATTCTCTACTTCTCCAGCTATAAACAGATTATTGAACCTTGAATATTTTAAGCTGAAACTTTGTTTTTCTAAACTTACATCATGTTTTCTTTATTCAGTCTGCAGAGCTGCAGTTTGTCAGAGATCAGCTGTTCTGCTCTGATCTCAGCTCTGAAGTCCAACCCATCCCATCTGAGAGGTCTGTACCTGAGTCTCAACGCTCTGCAGGATTCAGGAGTGGAGCTGCTGAGAGATCTTCTGGAGAGTTCAGACTGCAGACTGGAGACTCTCAGGTCAGTTCTCCATCTTTAACTTCTGTGCTGAGATGAATATGTGAGAGTTGTGTTGACTCTGAGCTGCAGACATCAGGCTGATATGATCCTGATCCTCACTCTCTCCTCCCCTTCGCTCCTCTCTCTCCCCCCCTTCGCTCCTCTCTCTCTCTCCCCTTCGCTCCTCTCTCTCTCCCCCCCTTCGCTCCTCTCTCTCCCCCCTTCGTTCCTCTCTCTCTCCCCCCCTTCGCTCCTCTCTCTCTCCCCCATGCGTTCCTCTCTCTCTCCCCCATTCGTTCCTCTCTCTCTCCCCCCCTTCGTTCCTCTCTCTCCCCCCTTCGTTCCTCTCTCTCTCCCCCCCTTCGCTCCTCTCTCTCTCCCCCATGCGCTCCTCTCTCTCTCCCCCATTCGTTCCTCTCTCTCTCCCCCATTCGTTCCTCTCTCTCCCCCTTCGCTCCTCTCTCTCTCCCCCCCTTCGCTCCTCTCTCTCCCCCCCTTCGCTCCTCTCTCTCTCCTCCCCTTTGCTCTCTCTCTCTCCCCCTTCACTCCTCTCTCTCTCCCCCTTCGTTCCTCTCTCTCTCCCCCCTTCGCTCCTCTCTCTCCCCTCCGGTACACAGCACCGTCAGACGTAGTGTGGAGTTGCATTAGGTAACGCGAGATACGGCTGATACTTGCGCATTAGTTTCTGTCATGGATCAGTATCAACAGTCCTGCCAGTAACGTTTCTATATGATCAATACTACTTTAGTTATAGCCTGATATATGATAGCTAACTTTACAATGTTGTGATGTGACCGACGTTAGCTAACATGAACTGTAGCTAACGCCGGTCACTCACCAAGACAGCTGCCCTGTTCTCCACTGGTTCTCCTCACACCACAGCTCCATTTCTCTCCGATGGCCGTTATTCCTTCTAATCCTTGGCTGCTCCTGGTCTCTTGGACGCCTAGCAGGCTCATCATTATAAGGTTGTGGTCCGTCATATGCATTCGAATATACATTTTCAACCTCTTCTGTGTCAAAAGTAGCATTGTGATCCATGTTTATTAATACGTTAGACCGGCCGCTCTCCCTCATGTGACGTCACACGCGGGTGGTCTTTTTTTATGCGGAAGTAAAAATGTCTTACAGAAACCACGCCAGATGTCACTGTAGTGTTTATTTATGTATATTGTTTTGAAAATCTAGTGTATACATCATTTTCCTACACATTTATTCACTGGGGTCTCTAACCTGCAAGTTGCTCTTTAAGGAAAAATCAAACTGCATAATTCACTCTGAACCTCCTAAAAACCTCAAATTCATCTTATATTCTCCATCATGTGTTTTAAATAAATGACATTATAAACACATGAATACAATAATTAAATATTTATATTAAAACTATCAAACACAGACAAATATTTCCAGTTTCAGCTGTTTCTCACATTTGTATGAAGCTACATGATGCTCATACTGACTGAGGAGTTTAAACTGAAGATGCTTTGGATGTATGGCTCCACTATTCCTGAAATAAATATTCTCTATTTATTTTTTATCACATTTCTTCTAAATTCATCCCGACATATTTGTCATATTTGTAAAGTGTGTGATCTTGAGTTGAATCAGTTTCAGTGGGTTTGTATTAGTCTGGCTGCACATCATGAGTTAGTGTAGATGGAGCAGAGGTTCAGATGTGAAGTCTCCACTTTTTATTGAAGGTGAAGCACGTTGTCTTTCATATTAATGAGAGCTCTTTTCTCTTTCTGGATCTTACAGTTTTTAACCTGTCAGGATGTCCACTTTATAAACTCCTACATTCTCTACTTCTCCAGCTATAAACAGATTATTGAACCTTGAATATTTTAAGCTGAAACTTTGTTTTTCTAAACTTACATCATGTTTTCTTTATTCAGTCTGCAGGGCTGCAGTTTGTCAGAGATCAGCTGTTCTGCTCTGATCTCAGCTCTGAAGTCCAACCCATCACATCTGAGAGTTCTGTACCTGAGTCTCAACGCTCTGCAGGATTCAGGAGTGGAGCTGCTGAGAGATCTTCTGGAGAGTCCAGACTGCAGACTGGAGGACTCTCAGGTCAGTTCTCCATCTTTAACTTCTGTGCTGAGATGAATATGTGAGAGTTGTGTTGACTCTGAGCTGCAGACATCAGGCTGATATGATCCTGATCCTCACGGAGTATCTTGATGCTAAAGTCTATTTTCTTCTTCTGTGGTTTCTTTCCCTGACAGTGGCAGAGCAATATTCAGCTTTAAATGTAACATTACAATAAGAATTATACTCTGCATAATTCAAACTGAACCTCCATCAAGCTTATTTTACTACATTATATAAAAGACAAAGGAAGTACAATTAATAAGTATTTCCAATCAAACACAAAACATATATTCAGTATTTGCTTCTTCCAACATTTTTATGAAGCTAAAAGATGCTTATACTGACTGAATAGTTTGAACGAACCATGTGATCATGTGTTCTTTCATTCAGACTGAGAGCGCTGCAGGTTGTCAGAGATCAGCTGTTCTGCTCTGGCCTCAGCTCTGAAGTCCAACCCCTCCTACCTGAGAGAGCTGGACCTGAGAGAGAACAGCTCTGCAGGATTCAGGAGTGGAGCTGCTGAGAGATCTCTGGAGAGTCCAGACTGCAGACTGGAGACTCTCATGTCAGTAAGGGGTCGGACTCTCTGCTGGTTCAGCAGTATTGTATTAAACACAGGGAGGTGGAGGTGTTCCTCTCACTGGGGAATCTCTCCAGTTCCACCTTCCAGGCGTAGCCTAGCTTAGCACAACAATCATGGATGTTACCATTTGTCTGCAGTTTTCTCCTTTTGTTCATCTTGTGTTTCTTTACTTTCATTATTATCAAGCAATATAATACAAGCTGACAATGCAACGCCACATTTCAGTCAGGAGCAACTCATTAACAGACGAATGGGATGTTACAGTTAAAAGGTAAGTCTGTTTGTTTTTCTATGTTCTGGACTAATGCCTAGTGAATTCTCTAATGCAGCTGAGAGCTGTGGGCAGTCAGTCGTAGTGTTTGCAGAGAAGATATGATGTGATGTAAAGCATTGGATCAGTCAGGACTCTGAAGCTGACTAACTCAAAGAACAACTATTATTTTAACTTGATCTCAAAACTGTTGGATTGTGTTCATCCCTGCAGGATCAATGACGAGACAATCAGAGCCAAGATACAGAAGCACTGTGAGTACTGAACCATACCCTCCATTCATCAAGATATTGTACAATACATCTGATCTTAAAAGGTATTTATAGTACAAGAATTATTATAGTTTTATTCTTATTGTTCTACTGTCACCTCTTCTCTCCATCAGGTTGACTCCGAGTGGAACAGGAAGTGAAGACAGACAGAAAGGTGAGGAGAGGAGCAGTTGAGAGTGAAGCTAGAACTTAACTTGAGTTCTAATAAAATAAATAACTTTGTTTGTTCCAGGCTCTCTGAATCCTTCTCACCTGAACACACAACTGAGTCTTCATACAGGTATAATCCTATAACATGACCAAATATTATTTTAAACACATGAAAATATATATTTATTTAATTGTGTTTAATTTCATGTCTTTCACCTTGAGGTATTGCATCCAATCTCTTTCCAGCAGACATCAATAGATAATGCCTCTGTGTGTTAGGATTGTTTTCTTGTACCAGTCTAGATCCTCGCTGGACTAGACATTTTGTTAATTTAATGAAAATGGTGTTTACACACATTCTGATGCATGTGGACACATCTTCAGTGATGCTCCTGTAATCATCAGGTGTTTCAGATCTTTCAACAAACCCTCCTCCAGGTCAGACTCCAGCTGGATGAACCCTGTCAGTCAGAACACAGGCCAGTGAAGGCTTGTTGTAGTAACTTGTCTCTTGTGTGTCTACAGGTTCAGGTGTCCTGGTCCAGGTATGTTCCAGTGTGCTTCGACTGGCCTTGTGTTCGTCATGGCTCAGGAGGCGGAGCTTCTGTACAGGGCGGCCACTTGGGATGAGAGCCTCCTCCATCAGCTGGCAAGCAGGCAGCAGGGCCGCTGTTCGACGTGAAGAGTTCTGATGAAGCTGCCGTCTGCCAGCTCCACCTGCCACACAGCGAGACAGAGGATGGTAAAGACATCTGCAGTGTTAACAAATACACTTATATAATGTTTAGCACCTTATACCATCCACTACTGTTCAAAAGTTAACTAGTTTAACAAAAGACAATAAGACTGTTAACCACCAGAACTGTTGAAGCCAAAATCTGTTAAACACCTGAACAGTTTGAAACAACGATCCCTAATATTCATCTGGCTGCTACTTAAACACATATTTAAAAATTATTTATCTATTTACCTATATATCCTATTTCCAATAACTTGCATATAGACTCTTATTGCACTCTTCACTTTTTTAAAACTATTTATTTTTGTATTTACTATTTACTATTTACTTGCACTATATTTTATATATATTTTTCTGTGTATCTGTGTTTTGTGTTGCTCTGTTGGAGAAGCCTGTGACATAAGATTTTCATCGGCACAACTACACTGTAGCTATTACGTATGACTAAATAAGAACCTTGAACCTTGAACCTTGATAAGATAATTCAGACACACAAATCTGTTCTTTACATTCAAAATAGTCGTGTCACCAAAGAAGTAGAATGAAATGATTAAACACATCCACTAAATGGATGTGTTTCATGACATCATTATTGAAGCATACGATGCAATGCAGCTCTAAATACTGAGTTGGATTTTCTTTGGGTCCTCTGCAGTCTCCTCACTGGATATTAAAGACATTTAAACTGTGACCTGTCAGTCCATAGCATGTTAGCTGCTAACAGTGCTAACTCAACGCTAACTCTCACTCTCAGCTAGCAGTTTGATTAATTATGACTTTGTTATCCATCTCTTGCTCTTTCTGCTCTTTACATTGTCAGTCTGGCTGAAGCATGTACAAAACAAAACAACAGACAACAACATTTATAAGTTAGACTTTCTACGCCCTAAAAGCTTTAGAGAACTCTTCACACATCTAGAGAATCACTCAGACATGAGACCGGACACAGTCAAGCTGCTCTGGCTGCAGATTACAAACATTTCAGCAGTCTTGTAAATTAGAAAATAATTACGCACGCTCACATCCAGAAAGATCACAGGGGGACGGAACAATAATTAAACATTACAAATAAAAGGTGAAGGATATAAACTGGTACATCCCAGTGAGGCTCCGAAGTGAATGACATTAGATGAACATTAGCTCTGAGCTAAAGTGGTGTGACATTGAAGATGATGAAGCTGTGTTAGCAGCAATGCAACAGATGACCAGCTCTTTGCTCCACAGCGCTGCTCCTGGACGGCCTGTTGTCTGTCGTCCACATCACTGATGAAGGCCTGAGCATCTTGGAGCCGCTGGAGGTCACACACACTCACGTGGTGGTGAATGTGCTTCACCTCTCTTCCTTTGGCCTCATCATCGATAAATTGAGAAGGCTTCTGAAGTTGCGAATAAAGGGCAAAATTCTGCTGTTCCTACGACCCCCGGGCCGAGAGGAACAAATACTGGATGTATTTCTGCTGCAGAACAACGTCCTTGAGGAGGAGGTAATGTGCTCACCATCAGCCTAAATGCTTGTTTTAAACCACAGCTGTTTCCACAGAGAAGTTGTGGCCCCAGGCTCCCTACTGAATAGAATAGAATTGGAGGGATGAAACCCTCTTTAAAGGTCACACATAAATGCACACACACGGGGTGTTTCTCAATCGCGAGTAAAGCTGCTTCAGAGCCACTATTTCAAGCATACTACGTCATCGAGTGCCGCCGAAGTACTGTTCCAATCTCCAGCATACTTGGAAATCTACCGAGCCCGGCGTACTCCGTTTGGAGAAATATCGAGGCTGCACATGAGTAGACTCCGCGGTCTTAAAATCCCCACAATGCTTTGCGCACGGACCAATTTCCCCAAATCTGTGGCGGAAGATGTAAAGTGGGGCCTCTCATATGACGCACACCTGCACACTTGCTAGCCTGTTCCACTCTTTGTTTTCCAAATGTCAGGAAGTATTCTTGCCTCGCTTCTGAAGCAAGATGCTTGGCAGACATGTGCTACCAAGCAAGCGTACTCGCGATTGAGAAACACCCAGTGAAATGTGTTCTCTGCTTTGACCCATCCTAGTACCAGGAGTCTAGTACTAGGAGCAGTGGGCAGCTAGTGTACAGCGCCCGGGGAGCAATGGGAGTGGGAGGGTGGGGGGGGTTGTCCGGTGCCTTGCTCAAGGGCACCACGGCAGGGCAGGAGGTGAACTGGGACCTCTCCAAGTAGCAGTCCAAACTCCATATTTTACATCTGTTCGGGGACTTGAACCGGCGACCCTACAGCTCACAGTCCAAGCCCCTACTGACTGAGCCACTGCTCCTCTTTTCAAACTGTCTTGGTTGTGAGAAGAATCAGATCTATCTGAACTCAATATTTTTTTGCGTATATTTCTTGTGCAGATTTAATAATGAATTCTTAATTATTTACGTGGAGTGCCACACTCTACTTTGGTTATCAAACTCGAAGTTTACCTTAATACTTTAAAATACGTAAAAAGAAACGTTAAGAAGTTGTGTCCCCAAGCTCCCTACTGAGAGAGATGATATGGGAAGTATTTTGGGAGTCCAACCCTAATCGAAGCCTTAAAGGTCCCCTATTATACTGTTTTTCATCAATATATATAGGTCTCAGATATATACAAAACATGTCTCTGAAGTGTTTGGCTTGAAACACCAAACAGATCATTGCAGCATCCCATAATCCCCTCTGTTTCAGCCCTGTTTCAAAAGTGCTGATTCTCTGTCTGTTACTTTAGATGAAAATAAGGAGCCCCTCCCCACGCCCCTCTGAGAGAGATTTGGTTAAAAAGAACTCAATGGTGCTCTAGGAGGAGATTCAGGTGATAAGGGGGGGGGGGGGGGGGTACCTTGGTTGGTGATTGGCTAATGGTTACACAAGACAAAACATCGTTATGACATCATAAAGTGGCCAAAATCTGATCAGCTCCTTTTCAGACAGGTTTTTATATAAATGGATCAGGACAAAAAGAGAGAGAATCTTTGTTCCTGAAACTTTCAGAGTCTCTTTCCACAGAGGAGACACATGTTGATGTAGAAGAGACATGAAGAAGAGGGGACACATGTTGATGTAGAAGAGACATGAAGAAGAGGGGACACATGTTGATGTAGAAGAGGCATGAAGAAGAGGGGACACATGGTGATGTAGAAGAGACATGAAGAAGAGGGGACACATGTTGATGTAGAAGAGACATGAAGAAGAGGGGACACATGTTGATGTAGAAGAGACATGAAGAAGAGGGGACACATCAGTGGCGTCGCCTGGCCTGGGCATCCGGGGCTTTAGCCCCGAATGTTTTTTCTGTAGCCCCGGACAATTCTCCCTCAATAATATAATACATTAACCGTGCTTTACGTGAACCTCATCATGACACAAGAGAGGACGGCAGCACTGTAATTTCCCGTGTTCAGTGAATGCAACAGAGGTATGACACCAGACCAATCAGAGAGTTGCATGGAAATAAACGTGTGCTTGTGTCATTCAAGCTCGGCTCTGTGTGTGTGTGTGGCAATAGCGCATTTAGTGTGATAGAGAGGGAGAGAGGGGGAGGGAGGGACCGGTGCCAGCAGGGACCGTGTTGTTAGCATCTGGTTAGCTAGCTGCGCTAACGGACATAAGGAGCTGTTTGTTCCACAACAAGCTGGAGGAGAGTCCTCTCCTCTCAGACTGAGAGACTCAGGTGAGCTAAAGGACTCTCTGAGTGTTTAGATACTTAACTTTAGTCTAAGTTATCTCAGGGTCTCAAACGGTTTGGTCACAAATTATTCAAAGATTTCCGCAGCACACCTTCATATGATCATTATAGTTATAAAAAAAATAAGAGAATAAAGGAAAAACAGTTATGAAATACTATATGGCAGTAAAACAAGAATAGAGTTTAAAAAGGGAGTGATTAGTAAAATATCCATAAAGAAAAAGTAAATCTGTTTACAGTTCTGCTTCATATGGGTGTTGAGAGAGGTATCCATAGATCTCTTCATTTTGCTCTCAAAGTGCACCAGATTGATGCATTTAACTTCAATATTTAAAAAAAAAATCTTCCCGGGGGACATCCCCCGGACCCCCCTAGAGGAGGTGAGGTCCGCCCCCCACTCATAAAAAATACCACTTTACCCCTGCCTATATGCCGTGAGCTGATTATCGAGCCTTCATTGTAACAGTCGCGGGTGTACTGTGTGTGTGCGTGTGGGGAGTGTTGCAGTAAAAAATGCCACTGTAGTGCCGCCGCCACTGTGGGCTAAGCCTCGAATGTTTTCAGGTCCAGGCGACGCCCCTGGGACACATGTTGATGTAGAAGAGACATGAGGAAGAGGGGACACATGTTGATGTATAAAAGACATGAAGAAGTGGATTTAGCTTGATAGGTGACCTTTAAATCAATAACTGAAAATGACCATAACAAGCATACGGACTGCATTGTCTTACTGAACCGATGAGCGGTGGCTGCTGTGCTGGATAAAGGAGGGAACACAGCGGTGGACCTGGGGGAGGTGGCTGGAGGATATACTAGTTACAAAATAACTACAGAGATGAGAGGAAAAGAGAGGAGTTGGCCTCTCCTATGTCCTTTTGTCTTCCTCAGGTAGGGGGATGGGTATAGTAACCCGCCCAGGTAATAAACCTTCTGGCTAAATTTAAACTTTCCTATCTGAAATAAATAGTAATTTTTCAAATATCTAACTCTAGTGTTTGTTTAGATCAGTGGAGCAAAAGTCCTTTGCTTGTCCTCAGGTCAGAGCCGGACATTAAGTATTCAAACTGGGGAGTTTTGTCCTTGATCTTCCATTAGACTGTCACAGTGATGTTAGCCATGGCTAGCCAACCCTCTGGTAGTTTTTAGGGATTAGAGCCGGCATCACGTGTGATCGCGTTACAGGAATTGGTCATGTGATTAATATGCATTCATTCTTGTAACGCGTCAAGGTTTCCAGATTAATCGCGAGTTTTGACACGTTAATGTTGACAACTACGGATCATGGAAAAAATTTCGGCCAGGGGTGTAGAGATATTTGTTTAAGCACCGGATTCACAAAACAGGAGAGTCTGTGGACCAGTCTGCCTTGATCTATGAATGAAGAGATGTGCCTTCTATGCACCGCCTTCACTTCATTAGAACAGCTGAAGAGAGACGAGGCTGCTACGTTTTACCACACCACCTCTACACACACACACACACACCTCTACACACATCGAACTGCCCGATTATTCCCCCTATTACTCGTTTTATGAAGGACATGTCCGGTCACCAGGGCGCATGATGTGTGTGTGTTTGTGCTCTGCTACGCTCTGTGTTTGTGTGTTCGGTGTGTTTGTGTGTGTCCGACACCAGCATTTGTTTTCAAATGACCATGAACAGTAATTTACACATATCTGGCCAACTCCATAGGTCCATAGGTGTGTGTTCCCAAGTGAAAGAAGTTTGTTTAATCTTAATCTCGATTTAGTGTTTAGTCCTGTCGGAGTGCACTGGAACAAACGACACTATCAGAATATCTTCTGAAAACAAATGCCATTGACACACACACACACACACACACACCACACACCACACACACACACACACACACACACACACACACACACACACCACACACACACACAGTGAAGGCGTGTGTGTAAAAGGCACATCTCTCCTACTTGGTGAACCGGTAACTTTCTCGAGAGCACAAGATAGTTTTTTTTTCTTTTTTCGGGGCAGGGCAGTTGGGCAGGGGTGCCCAACCTTTTTCTTTACCAAGTGCTAGCGAACTGTCAAGTGGGAGGGAGGCTCGCTGCGGGGAAACGGCGGACCTCCGTTGGTGCAACTTTTAAAAACGGCCGTTGACGATCGGCCGTTCTGTGATTCTCCAGATTCCCCAGATGGCCAGTCCGCGGAGGGTGGAAAATACATACCGGAAGTAAACAAAGACGTGCAACGGGAAGGTGTTCCCACAACAAAACTTAAAATATTAAATGAAACAATCTCATCTCTTAAAATTCACAACTTATTATGAATTAAACATTCACAAACTTATAATTATGTATTCACATGTTTAACTCTGTTACATATGCACGCAACGAACAGAAGAGCGTAGGGCAGAATTAGGAGGGAATTCCGTCTCGTAGCGTTTGTGCACCGTTTTGAAATGCCGCTCTAAATGACCCTTCTTCGGTAAAGCCACGCTCGCATTGCAGATGAGACAGATGGACTTTGAATTGGAATAAACAAAAAAATAATCATCCTCCCACTCGGAGTGAAAATGATATATTTTGGGCTTTTTTGCTTCTGCCATAATTGCGGTCTTGTGTGTGTGCGGACTGTCACTCCTGTTGCCACGGACAACGTCAGCTAACTAGTGCCCACTGCCCACCAGCCACGCCCCGACACGTGGGGTCACGCCAATCACAAAGCTTTGATGCGTTCGAGTGCATTATTCTGGCACAGGAAGATTATGTTATAGGACATTAACGATAAAACAGAATATTGTTGTTCTATTTTTAGACACATCTCGCAATCGACTGGGAATCTCCCCGCGATCGACCAGTCGATCGACTGGTTGGGCACCCCTGCTTTAGGGGCTCTGTAAACAACCCTAATAAATATATAAAAAAATGTGTTGGAGAATTGGAATTTCATCCAAAAATATCTAACCTATACACTTTAATTAATCTACTCACATATGTCCTCATGATGTTATTCTTAATTGATTGTAATTCTTATATCTCTGTAGAGCAGGTCTGTCAACATGTTGTTTTAAATTGATCAAAATGTCCTGTTTCTGAAGGTTGTTAAACACAGACGTCCTGTGCCTGTGAACATCCCAATCTCCTCCGACTGTGAGCTGGACATTGATCACAGTTACAGTGTGCACTGTGAACCTGAGGGCTTCTTCATTCAGCCTCAGGTGAGTCACTGATACTCCTCTAAAGAAACACAATGATCATTATCACACATTTATCTGCATGTGGATTCACAATCAGGAAAGATCCAGATAAACATTTAACTTCTGCTTCTGGTTTCCAGAGTAAAACATTTGATTCCAGGTTTGGACCAAACTACTACCCGGCATTTCTAGTTTCCCTGACGACGAGCACAGAGAGAGTGGTTTTGAAGGTCAAGGACCAAGGTGGAAATGAAGTCTGGTATTGTCGCGTGTCACTTGAAGGTAAAGACTCCACCTGAGCTCAGACCCAGTGATAGACTGGATAACTCTAAAGCTCCATCTCATAGCATTCTCTATTAAGGCTCCATGGCAGCGCATCATTACTACATTAAACTCACAAGCTGTTATATTCTAAAACCATAATAAAAACTAGTATTGTGCAGTGGTGAAACAGCGTGGCATTATGGGAGTTGTAGTCTTCAGCTTCTAATGCTTAAGTGGATACGCCGCCATTACAGGAGACCGTGATGAACGTACTGTTACGTTGATTAAAATTACACATCTCTCTGAACCATTTGCAATAATGTTTGTACACAACTCAACAAAATATACATAATACAGGTGTAGGAGTTTTTATACATTTTAATGAGGAAATTTTACATATTATAACTTTAAGTGAACAGAAATACACCTCTGGGAATGTCGAGTTACTTTAATTTTTAAGAGATCTGTTTAATGTGATTGTTGGTTAACAAAAGTATTTTCCCTGTTTATCTTCCAGATCCAAGGAAGGAATTGTCCCAGAGAAATGTCCCAGCAGAGAGCAGAGTCCCAGCAGAGAGCAGAGTCCCAGCAGAGAGCAGCGTCTCAGCAGAGAGCAGAGTCCCAGCAGTGAGCAGAGTCCCAGCAGAGAGCAGAGTCCCAGCAGAGAGCAGAGTCCTAGCAGAGATCAGAGTCCCAGCAGTCGAGTGGCTGTTCTCAGTTCGGGCAGAGTTCATTCGAAGAGTGACTCCAACTCTCCTGAATGACCTTCTGGATAAACTCTTTGAGTCTGGAGTCATCAATGAATCTGAAATGACGTCGGCCAGAACCAAACCCCAAAATGATGGAGCACGAGAGGTGGTGGACGCGGTGCGAAAAAAGGAGCTGCAGCCAGCAGGGTTCTGATCAATGCTCTCCGTGAGCTGGACCCGTATCTTTATGAAGACCTCAACTTGAGCTGAGGAAAAACCTTGTGGAGTGTGTGTGACAGTTGAAGTCCTAGTCCTCTGTTTTGTACCTGTACATTTTACATGACCTCTTGTCCTTGAAGGTAACACAGAGCAGCTACCCGTATCGGCCTTCCTTTGGTGTTATCTTGAGTTTTTTTCAAGTACATGTTTACTTTATTACATACAATACTTTAATTTACCAGCATCCATTTCGTCCTTTCACATTTTTGTCAGGCATAGAAGCCGGGTTATGACAAAAATAAGGGCTTGTTCTTATTTTACCAATTGGTACTGACTGCTGGGTAAGATTTGGGATTTTGGGGCATTTGGTACCTAGGCATGCGATTTGGAGTTTTATTTGTGTTGTATTATCAAACTGCAAAAACCTGTACCTGTTTGTGCTGGTGAATGTAAATATAATATACTTTGGTAGTGAATTAAACCCAGTGGTGTTCAGTAACTAAGTACATTTACTCAAATACTGTACTTAAGTACAATTCTGAAGTACTTATACTTTACTTGAGTATCTCAATATTTTTGCTACTTTGTACTTACCCAGTGGCGGCTGGCCCATAGGGGGCGATAGGGCGCCGCCCTCCCTAAACCCAAGCCCCCAGGAAGTCCTCCGGACTCTGTGCCCAAAATTCCTTGTGTCCAAACGGCGGTACTGCAACTTCCGTATCAGGCCGTGACGTCACCCGGCCCAACATTTTTTTTTTCCATTGACTAACATGGGGAAAGAGACGTCTGTAAATCGGTGGATACTTTTTTTTTTAACTCAATAAACTACCCAGTATAAACTATTTTATAGGCCTTATTAGAATCATTTGGTCCTTAAAGTTATAAAATGCACTAAAAGCCGAATCTAGATTTATTTTCTCTCTCAATTAATTCTAGTGAGCCGAGAGTGGGAGCTCGGGGGGCGGGGCTTAAGGGGCGCATGCTCTGTGACTGCACATACGGGTTCTTCTGCTCTGACAGTGAGGCATGACGGGTAATCTGTGACGTTTCGCTCTCTCAAAAGTTGGGCCATTTTGCCTTCATGCGCCAATGAGCAGCTCTCATGAGAACGAGACCCCGCCTCCGACGCTGTATCCAGTTCTTATTATACATCCATGCCTAAACGACACACACAAGGAAATGCTTTTCTATTTTTAAACTTATTTTAAATTGCTTTTCCTATACTGTGGCTGCTTCTCAATGTCAAGGAAGGATCCTTCAGAGCCTCCAAATAAATAATTAAAATTAATCTTGTTTTGATTTTGCCTCTTTTGTTGATATTTGTGGTTTATGCTACAATGTGCACCAATATGTGTAAAAGAGGTTTGCAGACATCAAGTATGATATATGAATACAAATGTTATTATTGATTGGTGATGGTGATTTTATGATTTTCTTATGGCTGCTTATCCTCCAGGACTCTGCAAACAGAAGGAGAACGTTTTATTTAGTTTAGTGGTTCTGTCCTGGATTGATGATCATTTTATAAATACAGTTACTCAAGTACATCTTCGATCTTCGCAAATCAGTTATGAGTCTTCAAACTAATCGCGCTCCTTTTAAGGGGCCTTGCATATGAGGCACACCTGCACACTTGCTAGCCTGTTCCATTCTTCGTTCTCCGAATGCTAGGAAGGATTCTTGCCTAGCCTCAGAAGGACCCGAAAGACATGTCCTACCAAGGAATCGTCCTCGACTTTGAGAAACAGCCACTGTATGAGTATGACTGAACAAAGCCCTATAAAGAGACCACCATGTGACGATCAAGCATTTTGGACTTCCGCTGTGGCAATTCTTTCAGTTATAGAGTGGCGAAGTCCCTCCCCTTCCGGTGGACCTCCATGGGACCTTATTTCGGAAAAATTATGTATTGAAGTCAATGGAGAGAGAAAGATTATCTTTTGATCCCGTTTGAATTGTGCCACGAATTACACATATGATGTTTGTCAATTTAAAAGATAATTTTGCAAGTCAAAAAAATAAGTAAAGTAACACATTTGTTTGTGTGAAATGCTCAATGAACTACATCTCCGGTCTCGCACAATAAAACACGTCACCAAGATGGCCGTCACTGTTGTCTTGTCAAAAAAGGATTGACTACCCTCACTATGAATGTCATGCAAAGCTGCCTGCCTTCCTTTGATTCTCTCTGAACTGCCTGGTCTTTTTAATGTTTAATGTCAACCATTTGTGCAGATAGCATGAAGTGCAAAAGATCGCCGATGCTAATGTAGCGTTAGCGTTAGCCTTTTTCCCCTGGGCTTAAATTGTGTATTATAGAATGATCACACCGGTGTGACAGTACTCTTCAAAGGGTTCACGAAATATGACTACTACTTTTACTGTTTAACATTTTGGGTTACTTAAAGGGCCCATGTCATGGCCATTTCCACTGATCATAATTACATTGTTGAGGTATACTAAAATAGATTTATACTGTGCAATTTTCCAAACTCACATTGGTTTCGCATACAGCATCTCTGTCAAGCATGTGTATTCAGCAGTATTCACTTTCTCCACTAAACGACTCGTTGGAGCTCTTGCCCCCCCCTCCCTGTGAGCCTAGTGTGCTCCGATTGGTCAGCTCGGCCACTCGTTCTGATTAGTCAACCACCAGAGAGGCTGCGCCCATGTCAGTGCTTTTCCCGGCTGCTCTCAGCGTAACATCAGTCTTATCATGGCGTCGGTAAGCGGTAATTTTATATACATATATATTTTTAACTGTTGTTATAGAAGAGTGTGACGGCCCCAGGGCCTTTGTCTTACGATGGGGTGGAGCTGAAGAGGCTAATCAGCACGATCACGGACACCTCCGGACACAGTCTCTCTCCAAAGCGGCTGCAGGAAGACTAACTCTGCGATCCTCTCAACCACCTATCTCTGCATTTACCACAATAAATGTGCCGTGGTTTTGTAAACTCGTGTATGTCTCCTTGTCTTTCCGTTGTGGCCTACGAGCTACTCTCATAACAAAGAGTAAGTTATTTTTACCCGTTATAAACTACTACTGTTTGATGAGAAATCAAATCATGGTTTGCTATATATGAATTCAGGGAAGAAAGGATAGGCCTACTAAGTATTTCCATTAAACTTTATTTTTAGAAATGTACAAAATGAACATAAATATACATATATACACACGGTATATCATTCATTCCTCCTCCTCGCATCTTGCCTGCGCACAGTCGGTGCGGTGCCTTTTAGCACGAAGCCTCAGTAGTAGTCGAAGTCCCTTCCCCGTCATGGATTGTCCGCCAGGATCTGGCTGGACGAAATCAAATGCAAATCACAAAATATTAGAGAAACTTAGTTGTTTTAGATTCGTTAGTAGTAGTTGTGTAATGAACAGCTTGCCTGCTAATATGCTAACCTAGTTTTGTTTACCTTGGTAGCTAACACGATATGAACGTTAGCTTGGAGGAAAGGCAACTATAATGCAGTGTATAAAACTACTATGAACAAAAGCTAGTGGTTCATATTAGGCTAGCAATAACGTGTTTATAATTGCAATCGTATACGGGTATTCTGCTACCATACAATGTAACTTGCATGAATACATTGTTTTGCGCTAGCATACAGCTAGCCTCGTTAGCTACATACGGTCACAATGTACGGTAAATCACAGTAGAGTATACTGTATGAGTATTCCGTGTGTGTGACTGCAGACATTCTCCTGCCATGACAAACATGTAAGGCCAGCTGCTGACATTGTAGTTGATATATTTAAACGCTAGCAACGTAGCATCTCAAAAATGTTTTTCCGACCAAAACTAGCTCTAGCTCCGTGTGTTAGATCGCTACGCCAGCTATAATGTAATTACGTTTCGCGACTGACCGGCAAATCACCCGGAGTATACTGTCAATAGGTATTTTGTGTGTGAATGCAGACATTTCTCCTGCTATGAGATACATGTATGCAAGGCCATCTGCTGATATTAGAGTTGATATATGGAAACTCTAGCAACTTAGTTAGCACAGTTAGCACTGTGTCAATGGCTTAGCAGTCCAACACAGTTTACACATTTAAACAGTCTTGTTTGATAAATACACAAATAACAATGCAAACTTACAGGTTGTATACCCAGATCTTCCCCTGCTCCAAACGGTCCAAACAAGCTGTGCATATCCGGCCTCAAACTGGGCAATGTTTTGGAAGCTTTCGTCTGTGAAATGCCGGTTCTTCGAACCTCTGGAGGAGGAACACGCCGCTGCTGGTGTGGCCATAGCTCTTCGGGATTGGTCCATTTCGTTCCGGGTACCGCATGACATCAGGCGGTACCCGGAAGAATCAAATGGGCAGTGACGTATCTCCAACGAGGCGTTTTGGGGAGGTATTTTCTGTGTTAGAGTTTTACTCGCTACAGGGTGTACTTTGAGGGTTTTGACTCTGCACACCGTTTACATGCATAAAAACCTTCATAACACACAAGGGGACGGGTAATAACCGGAAAAGCATGACATGGGAGCTTTAATGTTACTTCATGTTAAGGCTAATAAAAATGACAAGGCTGTAATGCTAACTAACGTGCTAGCTACTAGCTATGTAGCTAACTTGATCAAGCCACTCCTGGTCCTTTCATCAGACGGGAAGCGAAAGAACGAGCAAGACCCATTGCTGGTATGATAACAACCTGGTACTAAGCACACAGACATCTTGTTAAAGTTATCTTATCTTAGCCAGCTGATCTTAGCTATCTCTTAGTGGAGGAAAACAATTGTGACATAACTTACGCGACTCTGGGATTTGTAGTCTTTCTAGTTGCGTATTTTTCATAGTCTTATATTTCAACAGTTTTACGACAAACTCTGACTTTTTTGAGTGGAGGTCCACCGGAAGGGGAGTGACTTCGCCACTCTATAGAGTAGACGCCCATCTACTTCCGGTCCATGGGACCTTATTTCGGAAAATAATGTATTGAAGTCAATGGAGAGAAAAAACGTATCTTTCGATCCCGTTTGAATTGTGCCATGAATTACACATATGATGTTTGTCAATCTTAAAAAATAATTTCCATGTCAAAAAAGTCACAGTTTGTCGTAAAACTGCACCGTGCTCTGATGCTGTTGTGTTATGCTTTATGAACGTGGACAACAGAGAAACATATTCTTCATGAACGAGGTTGGAATTGAAATAAAAAAGGAAAGTGAAACTTATGCTCGTCCCTCTCCCTCCGGTCCACATTAATACAAATGATCCCAATACGTATGATTGTATGAAAAGATGTTAAAATAAATATAAATGTATTTATTATAAACGTTAGTCCTCCATCTATCACTGTGTATATCACCATTCAAACATCTTTTAAAAGTTGAACAAACCCCACACAGCTCAGTAAAGACTGAAATGTTGACTTAATTTGATCATTTCAGTAAAAACTAACGTTCATATTTCTCTTTTTGATTATAATACTGATGAACGTTCAAAACAAAGCACTTTGGCACGTTACCACATACGTTTTAAAATGCTTAATAAGCACCGTAACTTTCATGATATCATTTCTCGGTCATAATCGGTTGTTTCCGTGAACGCGCCGAATGTTGTGTGATGGTAAATGCTGCGGCCGCAAGGCATTGTGGGAAAGCATGTTCTCCTCTCCTTTCGGTGAGGGAGGTCCAGTGGTTCCTAAGCTAAAGGAGGTTATAAAGGAAGTTTCAAACCTCCTTTCCTATCATCTAGAGCAGGGGTGTCAAACTCAAATACACAGTGGGCCAACATTTTAAAAATCGGTACTAGTCGAGGGCCGGACTGGTTCAATGTTTATTGCAAAACTTATAGAAATTAACTTATTGTACATATTAAACCTGGAACTAACAAAGCATAAATGATTGCCTATAAAAAAACATTAAACATTAAAGGTCCCATGTCATGCTTTTCCGGTTATTACCCGTCCCCTTGTGTGTTATGAAGGTTTTTATGCATGTAAACGGTCTGCAAAGTAAAAAGAAAACCTCAAAGAACGATGCTGTTCCTACTTTGTTTGGACCAGCGGGAGATTCGGGTACACAACCTGTAAGTATTCATTGTTGTTTGTGAATTTATGATGTTTAAAACAAACAAGGTATCTACCACGACTGTTTAAATGGGTAAACGTTTTTCGGGCTGCTACGTTGGGATCGCGGAGAAATGCTCTCTGCAGACCCATTCTCACAGCGTTATAAACCTTTTTCTTACTCAATATCAAGCCACACTTATTGTTTTACTTCGGCTGTGAGTGTTTGGTGTGTGCTCAGGATGAGTTTCGCTTGTTCTCGCTGTATCGCCGACACGGAAGCCTGTCCGCTCCTCGCAGCAGCTGTGAGCAGCAACGAGCCTCTCAACGTCTCGACCAATCAGAGCACACTGGGCTCACAGGGAGGGGGGGGCAGGAGCTCCAACAAGCCGTTTAGGACAGAGAGTGAATACCGGTGAATACACATACTTTACAGAGATGCTGTATGAGAAACCAATGTGATTTTGGAAAATTGCACGGTATAAATCTATTTTAGTAGACCTCAACAATGGAATTATGATCAATAGAAATGGCCAAGACATGGGAGCTTTAAACACTTTATCCAGGATAAAAGCCACATAGCTGCACCTGCAAGGTGAATACAGCTGGTAAAAGAAAAAGTGGTGTTGAATGCGTACATTAACAGGTTTATGATATCACTGCCCCGTATAAGACACGAGTGGATCTGACTTTAATTACTGACTCGAGTGTTTCGTCAACTTAATGTGTTGCTTAAAATAATACTTCTGCATACAGTATGTGACACTGTGAGTGTGCATGGCCAGATACGGCTCAAGAAGCTGACTCAGATAAGGAAATATATGATACATTATGATGTGATATGAATGACACATCGACGTCTGCACTCAGTGCCGCGGACTGTACGTAATGTTACTCTGATCCGGTTACTTATATTGTGGCAGATATTTAAGTAAGCTTTCTTAACGCTAATGTTATAATAGTGAGATTGCTCTGAAGATGGGAGGTGATATTCTATTAATGTTCACGTTCACAGTCAGTTTGCCGGCCGTCTTTCCTGCAACAGCAGTTTAAACTGTATTTCCTTTCTCCTGAGCTCTGATTGGTCAGCGGCGGTGCTTTCACTGACTTGATCTCTTAGCCTGCAACCTAACCTGCTCCGGACCAGGCTAGCCGCTCAGCATAAGTTACCATGGAGATCTAGCCCGCTAAAAAGAGAACCAGCGTCGTAGGACCGGAAACCCAGAGTTTTCCCTGAAGTTAGCCCGCTAAGTTTGTACCAAAAGGTACAAACTGCTTCATCAACACTTTGACCAAGATAGATAAACAATGTTTTAATCTTGTATAAATGAGTTTATTTGATCAACTTGGAAAACATGATGCATTTTATACAAAACTAAAAGAACAACACACGTTCTTAAATTATTGGTTTCTTTATTATTAGGTCCACCATTTTGTACACAACAGGAAAGCATGGATTTGATCAACAATATATAGACATATTTAAAGTGGGAATCAGAAGAGCTCATCGTCATCTCGTTATACATCCAAGGACCTGAGGAGAGAGGAGAAGGAGACATGTTCAGATGAGAGGAAGTCAAAAGCAATATCATTCATGAGCTGCTGCACATTTTAACACACATTAACTTCCTAAATTCAGAATCAAGTTTATCACCAGGTACACACAGAGGGATTAGCTCTGGTGTATTGTGGTGCAAACATAAACAACTTCAGACCATAAGTTGCAAAAAGAGGTACAAAATATACATTTAAATACAAAATAACCTAATTACCGAAATACCGGTTACTGGCGGCTAGTACGGTATACATATAAATCAGATCCGGTTTTCGATACTCTCCTTTTTAAATAAAAGTGAGGCGTATCATCGTATCCTTAAACTCGCGCCCAAAACCGTCGAAATTACGATGTCAATTTCACCGTGAAACTCCGCAAACGAGTCACTGTGGAGTGTGGGCCGCGACTCCATTTGCTTGCTCTTGGAGAGGTAAGATACTTCTACATGTTTCTCTGGTCAGGTGTGTCTCTGAAGAGAAAAGGATGACAGTCGGAGGTGTAGCTGCCTTATATACTGTGAGGCCTGCGCGCGCATTTGGGTAGGCTCGCCCTGATTGGCCAGCTACATTTATGTAAATTCAGTGTGAGAACACTCGCGTGTCATTGATGAAGAGTAGTACGCATAGAGTCCAGTAGAGGGCGGAGCCTGTGTGAGATAGAACTGACTCCAACACATTGATTGAAACCGATTTAAAAAGTGAGTTACAAAGAAGAGTAATTAGTAAATAGAGCAGGGGGTGGCCAAACTTTTTTCACTGAGGGCCACATACAGAAAAATATACGAAGGGCTGGGCCCCTCAGTAGAGGTTCATTGCCTCATAAGTTCATTTATAAGTTAGCAAAACCAATCAAATGTAGGTAAATGATGCTCGTGAGTGTTGGCAGCTCATCCCTTAAAACAGAAGCTTCAGATTGATTAAAATAAGGAGGAATAGGAACGGTGTGTTTCAAGCTTGTTATGGAAATAAGTCATTGGGCTTTTTCTTATCAACTAAGATTTGTTAGAAAATGTTTCCAGCTTTATTAGAAAAGTGGTCTCATTAACACATGAATACTACTGTGTGTAATATTTGTACATATGTATTTAAGAAGTACAATATAAGACGAGCACAAGTTTCATTTGTGGGCCGTATTCCATTATACTTTCTTTATCTGCTGAGGTTTGGAGACCCCTGATGTAGAGTCATTTCTGGGGTGAAACTGTCCCTGAGACACGTGTGCAGAGATGTGCTAAAAACACATGTTGTAATGAGAGCATCGTCACCTGGGTCTATAACTTGTCCATGCCGAGCTGTTCTGGAGTGGAGATGCCGAGCTCTGACAGCGTGGGCTACAGCTCCTGGATCAGGTACGGGTCGATCTCTTTGTGGGGGCCGGCTTTGTCCTGAAAGACACAGAGGAAATAACAAATGAAGAGGATGTTGTTATGGAGAACACAGCGTACACTACTTACAGCGATCAGCAATACATATGGACTGAAGCCCTCCTTTAGGATTGGTTTAAACAACAATTAGCATCTAGTAATCAAATAAACAACAAGTCTTTCCATACACAACACATGGGAATACTACGGTGATAATATTGTTCTCTACTTCAATCCATTATATTGCACCATGAGATTATTAAACACCTGCACTTTTTAAAGAACATCCATAAACATTCACCTGTTTGCATCTTGCTAATTATTTATCTAATATATCAGATTCCATGTACTTGTATATAGACTCTTCTTGCACTATTTCTATTCTATTTGTATTTACTTGCACATTTCAAATCATTCTCTCGCACTATTTTATTCATCTTTTACTCAGAAATGTTCCTAACAGAGTGAATTGACCTAGAAGTCTCTCAGTGGGCACCTTGCTTCCCTTGTTGCCTCCTTAAGGAAACACTGGACCATCCTTTACAAAAGATAAGTGTTTATGTATATATATTCCATAGAGTATTATTATTCAAAGCCGTTATATACAATGATACTAAATGGCTTTCATGCAACCAATTAGCTTTACACATTTATGAAACCCTCAAGAAACAACATGCTATGCACGGACTCAAGTATCTAGATGTGCTTTTAGTCGCTTTGTAGTTTTCCCACAACAGAGGCACATCCAAAACACCCTCCGTCTCATCATAACGTCTCCCAGTGTCCTGATGAATTCTCCTTCACTACTTCCTTTAATCCCAGATCATTATGTTATTATACCAGAACAGTTTCATCCCACAGGCCATCAGACTGTTGAACACCTGAGCTTTGGAAAGAACATCCAGAACATTCATCTGTTTGCATCTTATAGACTATTCTTGCACTAGTTCTATTATATTCTATTGTATTTGTATTTACTTGCACTCTTTACTACTTTTGAATCCAGGCTGAAGACTTTTCTTTTGCCGCTGCTTTTAATTGAACTATTCACATCTTACCTTTTATTCATGTACCTGTGTTATTCATGTTTTAATATATTTTTAATGTTTCTAATGTGTTTAATGCTCTTAATGTCTTTCATGTTTGTAAAGCACTTTGTATTCCCTTGTGTTGAATGGTGCTATATAAATAAACTTGCCTTGCACTATTTTATCTGTTTTACTGTGTTTCACTGTTGGAGGAGCCTCAGATTTCCATTGACATATCTAAACTGTAGCTATGTACACATGACAATAAAAGCCTTGAATCTTGAACATTCTCATGGACATTAAGTAAGAGTGGTTAGGAAGAGACATAGGGCCTCATTTCTTCCACAATTCGATGAGTGATCTCACCTTAGCGGCCTCCAGGATACGGATGGCGCTGGCCATGTCGTTCAGTCTCCGGCACGCTCTGAGCGCCGAGTCCACGATCTTAGCCTCGGGCACCAGGTCGTACCCGATCAGGGTGTTCATGCCTTCAGGGTTACATTCATTACAAAAACAAATGTATTACTTCAAAGAATTAGCAATCATTAGCAAGAGTCGTCTGAATTTAAGGTTCATGAAAAATACTTTAAGACAATTCTTGTGGAGAAGATATTCGTCAGCTTTATTGAAGAGACTCAAGATCAATTTTTAAAAGACATACACTTCAATAAATGAAAAAAGGCAGTTGTACCAATGTTTCCACAGAGGTGACTGGTATCGTACTGAGACTAGGATTTGACAGCAGCATAATGACACATTCATAATATTGCCACAAGCCATTACAAAACATGAAATGGGACAATAAATATAATATGCATATCGTATGTGTGTGTCTTTGGTTCTTGAGTGTATTGGACCGTCAACCTAGTTATTTAAAAATGTTGAAGGGATCCTTTTTCAGAGTGTGGTGCGTTCAGGGACCCTCAGTAACTTTGAATATATCTGTGTGTAGTTCAGAGTGTGGTGCGTTCAGGGACACTCAGTAACTTTGACTATATGTGTGTGTAGTTCAGAGTGTGGTGCGTTCAGGGACCCTCAGTCACTTTGAGTATATGCGTGTAGTTCAGAGTGTGGCGCGTTCAGGGACCCTCAGTAACCCAGCTGTGTGTGTGTGTAGTTCAGAGTGTGGTGCATTCAGGGACCCTCAGTCACTTTGACTATATGTGTGTGTAGTTCAGAGTGTGGTGCATTCAGGGACCCTCAGTCACTTTGACTATATGTGTGTGTAGTTCAGAGTGTGGGGCGTTCAGGGACCCTCAGTAACCCAGCT